>NC_053492.1:467126599-467426599 GCF_905171775.1 Rana temporaria | reverse complement strand
TGCTCAGAGTTGGATTAACTCTGTGTGGCAAGACTGGGCACAGATGATAGGAAATCTTATACATTGTGACAGCAAAAAAATTTTTTTTGGGGGTTTACATCCGCTTTAAAGGTTTGAGCGATACCCTGGCTGCCAGGCAGGTGAGAGAGGCCTGTCCAGGTACGCTATTTCCACTCAAGCGGAGTAGCGAAAGAAGTGTTATGCAGCGTACACACGATCATTTTTCGGGTTGTAAAAAACAACGTTTTTCAGGCTCTAGAAAAAAACGCAGTTTTTTTCAACTTCATCATTAAAAACGGTCTTGCCTACACACGATCGTTAAAAAAAAAATGCTCTAGCAAAGCGCGGTGACGTACAACACGTACGACGGCACTATAAAGGGGAAGTTCCATGCAGATGGCGCCACCCTTTTGGCTGCTTTAGGTGATTCCGTGTTAGTAAAAGACGATACGCGCTTTTCTGTCTGTTACAGCGTGATGAATGTGCTTACTCCATTACGAACGCTAGTTTTACCAGAACGAGCGCTCCCGTTTCATAACTTGCTTCTGAGCATGCGCGGGTTTTTCGCGTCGTTAAAGCGCACACACGACCATTTTTTACAACCCGAAAAACGACAACGTTTAAAACGTCGTGAAAAAATAGAGCATGTTCGAAAAAAATTTGGGCCGTTTTTCAGAACCCGGAAAATTATCTGGAGCCCACACAGGATTGTTTAAAATGACATTTTTAAAAAACGTGGTTTCTGTACAACCCGAAAAATGATCGTGTGTACGCGGCATTACACGTGGGAGCAGGATTGTTTCCCTATTGCTACGCCTGAATCTGCGATATTTCTTCTCCTTCTAACTCTACCTTCTTCACCACAAGTTTTATTGTTTTTACCCGGCTGGGTAATAAAGAGCACAGCAAAAGACACCTGTCGTGGACATTCCTTTACTACTGCTATATGCACCATTCACCCAGGGCGCCATCATAAATTATGGGGCCCCTTACACAGCTTCAGGCATGGGCCCCCTGGAGAAGAGAAGCGGGGGGGGGGTGCTGCCTCCTGAAATTGAGAAGCGGGGGGGGGGCTGCCACGAACTGAGAAGCGGGGGGGCCCTTTACAAAAAAAAGAAGAAATAAAGAAAAATATATATAAAAAAAAGGGGTAGCCATCCGGGCCCTGTGGACCTCTTGGCCCAGTAATAAAAAGAAATAAAAAATATGTATAAAAAATATATATTTTTTTTTTTTTTAAAAGGGGGGTTGCCATCTGGGACCCTGGGGACCTCTGGGCACTTTAATAATAATTATATATATATATATATATATATATATATATATATATATATATAAAAAATAAAAAAATATATAAAAAAAAGATTATTTTTTTATAAAAAAAAAGGGGGATTGTCATCCGGGGCCCTGGGGATCTCTGGGCCCCTGGGGACCTCCGGACCTAAAAAAAAAAAAAAATGTGGCCCTTTAATAAAAAATTAAATAAAAAAATATATATATATTTTTTTATAAAAAATAAATTAAAAAAAGGGAAATTGTCATCCGGGCCCCTGGGGATCTCCGGGCCCCTGGGGACCTCCGGAACCCTAAAAAATAAAAATAAATAAAAAAAAGGGAGGGTTGCCATCTGGGGACCTCCGGGCCCCTTACAGGTGTACTGCCTGTACCCCCCTAATGGCGGCCCTGAACACCCCTAGGAATTCGGAGAGCCACAGGGTAAATGTGGCACACAAAACAAACCAGCAGCTCCTCCGGGGGTAGTGCTACACCACCAAGACATAAGCTGGCACTATCCAGATTTTCTCTTGAACAGGATTCGAAAAAATCGTTTACTGGAAAATTTTGAGTCAACTAATTTTTCTTGAAGACCCTTAAAATTTTCATCCAGACCTGCTACTGGAATGTATTCCCAGGCTTATTGAACAGATTTCTTTTATTGCTTCTGTAGCGGATGGTTGCTACTAGTTACTTTCATCCACCATGTTCACCCTGCTGCCAGACAGACCTCTATACATCACTCTCCAGTAGACCACTTCATTACCGGGCACTTAAACCCCCTTCCTGCCCAGACCAATTTTCAGCTTTCAGCGCTGGCGCATTTTGAATGACAATTGCGCGGTCATGCTACACTGTACCCAAATTATATTATTATCATTTTTTCCCACAAATAGAGCTTTCTTTTGGTGGTATTTGATCATCTCTGCGATTTTCATTGTTTGCGCTATAAACAAAAAAAGACACATTTTTGTTATAATAATATCCCATTTTTTTTTTTTTTATATATATATTTTTTTCCTCAGTTTAGGCCGATACGTATTCTTTTACATATTTTTGTTAAAAAAAAAAATTGCAATAAGCGTTTATTGATTGGTTTGCGCAAAAGTTATAGCGCCTACAAAATAGGGGATAGATTTATGATTTTTTTTACTATTAATGTCGGTGATCTGCGATTTTTTTTTGTCAGGCCGGCGATATTGCGGCGGACATATCGGACACTATTTTGGGACCATTCACATTTATACAGCGATCAGTGCTATAAAAATGCATTGATTACTGTATAAATGTGACTGGCAGGGAAGGGGTTAACACTAGGGGGTGAGGAAGGGGTTAAATGTATTCCCTGGGTGTGATTCTTATTGTGGGGGGAGGGGACTGACTGGGGGAGGTGACCGATGCTGTGTCCCTATGTACAAGGGACACAGATCGGTCTCCTCTCTCCCTGACAGGACGTGGAGCTCTGTGTTTACACACACAGAGCTCCACGTCCCTGCTGTCACTGCCGATCGCGGGTACCTGGCGGACATCGCGGGTGCCAGGCATGCGCATCGGCATCTGAGCGATGCGCGGGGCACAGTTTTTCCCCACGGCGTGCCCCCAGCGCGCGGGGAATGCAAATAAAAGGACGTCCAGGGACGTCCACCCGGCAGTTGAGAGCCGCTCTGTGGACGTCTTTCGTCTATAGCGCGGGTCTCAGGTGGTTAATTTTGTTTTGTTTTTGTTAACTTGGTTGGGGAAAGGGTATGGGATGCCCAAAAATAGATCAAATTTTGCCATCTTTACTGTAAGGATTGTTATATCTATTGCACAACTTAGATAGAGCACAACCTCCTGCAGACTGTTACTCCCAGGACTCCTCTCCTCCTGCACAAACTTCACTGTCACCATGTCAGTCCTTCTGCCCCATCATCTTAGACTGCACCAGGGATCACTCTGAATAATCCCTTGTGGTTGCTGAACTTTGCTGAATTCTGATAGGCCAGGGGCCTGCAGTACCCCTTCTTGATGGCCCAGTTATTTATTTTTATTTTTTAAGTGTATTTTGTGCGTGTACTCGAGAGAGGAGCCGGACTGCAGGAGTTAGGAGTAGGCAGGCCTCCTGCCACCTTTCTCCATCCCCCGGGTGGCAATCGCGGGTGTGTGAGAGGGTCCTCCCACACAGCCCGCCCTACCTGCTCCGCTTTGAAGCCCAACGGGGCAGAGGGACTCCCTATAAGGGAGTGACAGTATCTAGCCCGCTCAACCAGCCCCGTTAGTCCTTCGCCTCTCTTTTTTTAGAGACCGCGTGGTCAAAGTGTGTGCATGTTAACCCAATTTCGAGTGCGTGTAAGTGTGGTGGTTTTTGTGTGAGGGGAGTGGGCGTACTAAGCACAGGCTTACCTCGCATAGCACACCCACCGGGAGCCGGGCTGAGACCACCAAACTCAATTCACATCGGGATCCGAACCCCTAGCTGCAGAGGTGAATGGCTTGTCAGCGCAGTGCCAATCGCGTTGAGCCACCACAGCTCCCTGGCCCAGTTAATTAGCAGCACACAATGGTTGGTGGACTACTGATCACAGCCAGTCCTTCTTGCAAACCCTGTGCCCTCAGGCCACAGCGATTTGACATAAAATCCCACAGTCTCTCCTCTGGCCTTGCACCCAGCCCCCCTGGCATGCCTCCTCCAGATACCCACTGTGCCTCACTCACCAAACTTCTCCTGCCCTGAGTCCTTGATGAAGAATTTACCCAGACATGCTTACCGACTGCTTCTCCAGCTCCTCTGTTCCAGGACACCTCCTCCATGACCGTATAAAGAGAGGCTCCCTCCCACCTCCACGGAGGCTTGCACCCCCCCCCCTCTCATATGGGGATGAGCCTCCTGCTGCAGTCTAACACTCAATTCTTCACTTCACCCAGCCGACAACTCCCCTCCAGTGGGCTCGACCTGGGATTATGTAGGAGGCCTACCCCCTGCCAATTCCAATTGGGGATTGGTTAGGGCTCCTCACACATGAGCTCCCTGTCACTCCAACTTCCAGCCCTGCCACTCTTCCAGAACATTCTCCCTGGAAGCAGGGGAGGCGCCCAAGAACTGAAGGACAGGTGGTCACGCCCACTGCTACACTGACCACTCCCTGCCCCCCAGATCAAAACAAGCAGGCCTAGCATGCAGCATAGGCCTGCCTAAATCTACCTGCCTGGCATTTATCACAAAAAAACCTTACCTCTATCACACTTCTGAAACCACAAACGAAGAATACAAATACAAAGCAAAGCTTATTTAGATTTACAAGTTTACATTTTGTATATATATATACACATTACGAAGGGTTTCCAAAACATTTTAACACTTTTTTTATATTTACTAGAGTTAAAAAAAGTGCAGAAACGTTTTGAAGAACCCAAATATATACACTGCTCAAAAAAATGAAATTAACATTTTTTAGTCAGTATAGCATCAAGTCAATTAACCTCCTGGGATGTTGATCTGGTCAGTCAAGTAGCAGAAGGGTTTGTTAATCAGTTTCAGCCAATTAATGAATTAATGAAATTAACAACAGATGCACTAGATGGGCAACAAGGAGACGACCTCCAAAACAGGAATGGTTTTTCAGGTGGAGGCCATGTGTCAGGGTCAGTGTCACTACTGGTAGCACGAGTCAATACTTGGACCCTATAAAGGTTGCACAGGCAAAAATATGTAGAACAATGCGTATCGGCCTAAACTGAGGAAATTTTTTTTTTTTTTTAATATTTTTGGGGGATATTTATTATAGCAAAAAGTAAAAAATATTGCATTTTTTTCAAAATTGACGCTTTTTTGTTTATAGCGCAATAAATAAAAACCGCAGAGGTGATCAAATACCACCAAAAGAAAGCTCTATTTGTGGGTAAAAAAGGACGCCAATTTTGTTTGGGAGCCACGTCGCACGACCGCGCAATTGTCAGTTAAAGCGACGTAGTGCCGAATCGCAAAAAGGGGCCTGGTCCTTTACCTGCATTTTGGTTCCGGTCTTAATAAAGAGAGAGCCCTCCCATTCCCTCTTGCTCTCCTTTTTTTGGTCTCCAAGCCACCTGAAAACGAAGGCCCGGATTCTCGTACGAGTTACGCCGGCGTATCTCCAGATACGCCGTCGTAACTCTGAGTCCGAGCCGTCGTATCTATGCGCCTGAATCTTAGAATCAGTTACGCATAGATTTGTATTAGATCCGACCGGCGTAAGTCTCTTACGCCGTCGGATCTTAACTGCATATTTATGCTGGCCGCTAGGGGCGTGTACGCTGATTTACGCCTAGAAATATGTAAATCAGCTAGATACGTAAATTCACGAACGTACGCCCGGCCGACGCAGTACAGATACGCCGTTTACGTTAGGCTTTTCCCGGCGTAAAGTTACCCCTGCTATATGAGGCGTACATGAGGCGTACCAATGTTAAGTATGGACGTCGTTCCCGCGTCAAATTTTGAAAATTTTACGTCGTTTGCGTAAGTCGTTCGCGAATAGGGCTGAGCGTCATTTACGTTCACGTCGAAAGCATTGGCTTCTTGCGGGTTAATTTGGAGCATGCGCACTGGAATACTTTCACGGACGGCGCATGCGCGGTTCGTAAAAAGCGTCATTTACGTGGGGTCACATAAAATTTACATAACACACGCCCACATCTACCACATTTGAATTAGGCGGGCTTACGCCGGCCTATTTACGCTACGCCGCCACAACTTTGGTTTGAGAATACGGCACTTGCCTGTCAAAGTTGCGGAGGCGTAACGTAAATAGGATATGTTACGACCGCACAAAGATACACGGGTCTACGTGAATCCGGGCCTAAGAATATAAAGACTGGGGATCAAGAGTGCGCTACATTTCCTGGAATCATCTGTAGAGATGGGCTTGGCCTACAATACGATTAAGGTACAAGTATCTGCATTATCAGCATTCACAGGTCACAAGTGGGCGGAAGAGCCCTTAAAGCGGAGTTCCATCCTGAATTTTTTTTTTTGCGTATTCACAGACCTTTAATAGTATTAAGAAACATTTGGGGACAACATTTTTTTTTACTTACCAGAAAAGCCATGTAGTGGCTCTTAATCTCCCATTTCCTGGTCCGCGACGCTCCTCTTCACTTCATCCCTCGCCTGTGCTCCTGGGAAATGATGACCCACATTTCCCAGGAGCACAGTCAGTGGGCAGTACTGTGAGCAAAAATTGCGTTATTTCTCATCAGGAAATTACGGGATTTAAGACGGTTGCCATAACAACAGGGCGGAACTTTACTTTGTCGCCGCCTGTTGTTATGGCAACCTTCTAAATAATCGGGGGTACGGCCGCTGGAGAATCGCGCATGCGCGATATGCTAATCCAGGAAGAGATTGCAATTGGGCTTCACATGCCCACAATCATCATGGCAACGGCCAGAAGAGAATTTTAACCACTTACCGACCAGCGCACGCACTTTTACACCACACTCCTCACTCACCCTGTGTCCATCACATATTGCACTCCTCTCTCACCCTGTGTCCATCACATATTGCACTCCTCTCTCACCCTGTGTCCATCACGTACTGCACTTTTTTCTCATGCAGTGCGTCCATCACAAATCACACTCCTCTTTTACTTTCTGTCCATCACATATTGTCCTGTGTCCATCAAATACTACACTTCTCTCTCACCCTGTGTCCATCACATACCACACTCATTTCTCACCCTGTGCCCATCAAATACCACACTTCTCTCTTACCCTGTGTCCATCACATACCACACTTCTCTCTCACCCTGTGTCCATCACATACTACACTTCTCTCTCACCCTGTGTCCATCACATACCACACTTCTCTCTCACCCTGTGCCCATCAAATACCACACTTCTCTCTCACCCTGTGTCCATCACATACCACACTTCTCTCTCACCCTGTGTCCATCACATACCACACTTCTCTCTCACCCTGTGTCCATCACATACTACACTTCTCTCTCACCCTGTGTCCATCACATACTACACTTCTCTCTCACCCTGTGCCCATCAAATACCACACTCATTTCTCACCATGTGTCCATCACCCCCTCTACTCATCTTGTGCCCATGACATACTATACTTTTCTCTCACCCTGTGTCCATCACATACTATACTTCTCTCTCACCCTGTGTCCATCACATACTATACTTCTCTCTTACCCTGTGTCCATCAAATATCACACTTCTCTCTCATCATGTGTCCATCACATACCACACTCATTTCTCACCCTGTGTCCATCACCCCCTCTACTCATCTTGTGCCCATGACATACTATACTTTTTTCTTGCCCTGTGTCCATCACATACCTCACTCCTCTCTTACCCTGTGTCCATAACATACAACACTCCTCTCACCTTGTGTTCATCACATACCTCACTCCTCTCTTACCCTGTATCCATCACATACCTCACTCCTCTCTTACCCTGTGTCCATCACATACCTCACTCCTCTCTTACCCTGTGTCCATCACATACCTCACTCCTCTCTTACCCTGTATCCATTGCATACAACACTCCTCTCTCACCCTGTGTCCATCACATACCTCAATCCTCTCTTACCCTGTGCCCATCACATACAACACTCCTCTCTCACCCTGTGCTCATCATATACAACACTCCTCTCTCACCCTGTGTTCATCACATACAACACTCCTCTCTCACCCTGTGCCCATCACATACAACACTCCTCTCTCACCCTGTGCCCATCACATATAACACTCCTCTCTCACCCAGTGCCCATCACATACACCACTCCTCTCTCACCCTGTGCCCATCACATGCAACACTCATCTCTCACCCTGTGTCCATCACATACAACACTCCTCTCTCACCCTGTGCCCATCACATACAACACTCCTCTCTCACCCTGTGCCCATCACATACTTCAGTTTTTCAGAGAAAGTCAGAGAGTCCAGCTTTTAGATAGCAGGCTTTATTTGATGACATAATGGAATGATTTCATGTAATAAGAAGCATTATATAGTATGCTCTTCCCCACAATCTGTGATGCTGTGTGAGGCGAAGAGACCTCCAGTCCTCCATCGGTCTGTGATACCTCCCCCATGACATGCGTGTGGGGTCGGCTAGATACAGGTGTGGGGCTTATACATTCTGGTTGCAACGTGTAAACAGATTGGACGAGCCGTTGGACCCCCAAAAAATCTCCGCTCAAGTTCGAGATCTTCTCCTTCTAGGACAATGAAAACCCCTCAAATCTGAAGTTACGGACACATTGTGCTGCGCTATGGAATATCGAGGTGCCTTTTTTTTTTAATTAACAGTGTGATATGTGAGCGATGGTCACAGCCGTGTTTTCCCAACTAAGCTCTTGAACTCAGCGGTCTCTTAAATATCACTGCGTCCCCCACAAAAATAGTTTACAAAACTTTCGACAGGGCAAAAAAAATGACCATTAGGACAATTGTATAGTGCTTGTTCTATCGTGTCGGAATTTAGGGTATCCCTGGGTCATGTGACTCGATACATTAAAGCCCTGTAATGTCTTTATGTCTGTATGCATAGCATTAACACATACTATATATTTATAGTACACCAGCGTACATAAGGAATATATTTAGTCTGTAGTTACTTGGCGCCAATGATTGTATGTGAGATCTACTCCCGAGAAGTCTTGGTGTGAGACGGCACCAAGGCAATGACGATATTATAGCCGAACAATGATTGTGCCACTGCCCTTTAGCTGGAGATCTGTAGAATCCGAGTTAGCGGCTTAGGGAGGATAATCTATAGTGCTTACTGGCATTCAATTCAGAGAAATGTTGTAGATACACCCAGCCTTGTCAAACCAAAAACGAAAAAGAAAATGGCGGCACCCTGGCTAGAAATGCTTTCCTGCTTGTGGGATCCGTCTCTCTAGCATGTGTGTATTGCGTATTACAGGTTTGAATGAAGCACAATGTTCCCTGACTGAGCCAGAGCTGACGGCAGATTTGGCTCTTCACCAGATTCCCGTGCTTGCCACCCATTATCTGCCCGATCCTCTGGCGTCACTAGTGCCCTGCTGTGCTTTGGTTGCCAAGTGTGGCACTTGGACCTTCAGTCTCTGTCCCTTCCTTGTGACAGCAGGGGTTGCTGGGCACTCTCCCGGGACCTGCGCTCGGGACGGAAGTTTAGGAGGAGGGTGTACTCGGGAAGTTGTGGCAACTGGTCTTCTCTGTCGGGATGGAGATGGGCTTTCAGTTCTGGAGAGGGACTGGCTATGAGGAGAAGCGCTGAGTGTTCGGGAGAGGACCACTGGGCTTTTTGGCGGCCCACGGCTGACCCTCCTTACGTTGGTTCTTGAAGGTGTAGGACTGGAAAGTGGGGGTAGCCGCATATGAAGTGCTTTGGGTTTGTGGTCAGGAGAGAGGCCAATGGCGGCGCATGTGGCTGCTCGTGGAAGCTGATACCTAAAATGAACGTTTTGAAAAGTTGACAAAGAATGAAAAAACTGCACCAACAACAGATTATATACAGTGTGATTAGAAGTTACAGGCTATGAAAATAAAACAAAATCCATTTTTTACCCCTTTTACACTAATGCGACTTCAAAGTCGTGCGATTTTACCACAATTCGCGGCTGCGATTTTGCCACGATTTCAGGGAATGCCTGTGTAAGTGGCATAAAAATCGGACCAAAGTAGTGCAGGGACTACTGTGAAGTCGGAACGACTTGAAGTCGTACTAATATGAATGGTTTTCATTGGAAATCATGGGACAAGTCGTATAAGTGTGAAAGAGGCCTTACAGAGCATCCGGAAAGTATTCACAGCGCTTCACTTTTTCCACATTTTGTTTTGTTGCAGCCTTATTTTAAAATGGATTAAATTCATTATTTTCCTCAAAACTCTACAAACAATAACCCATAAGGACAACATGAAAGAAGTTTGTTTGAAATCTTTGCAACTTTATTAAAAATAAAAGACAGAAAAAAAAAGATCCCATGTACATAAGTATCACACACTCCTCCCATATACATAAATATCACAGGCTCCTTCCATATACATAAGTATCACAGGCTCCTCCCATATACATAAGTATCACAGGCTCCTCCCATATACATAAGTATCACAGGCTCCTCCCATGTACATAAGTATCACAGGCTCCTCCCATGTACATAAGTATCACAGGCTCCTCCCATATACATAAGTATCACAGACTCCTCCCATGTACATAAGTATCACAGGCTCATCCCATGTACATAAGTATCACAGACTCCTCCCATGTACATAAGTATCACACACTCCTCCCATATACATAAGTATCACAGACTCCTCCCATGTACATAAGTATCACACACTCCTCCCATATACATAAGTATCACAGACTCCTCCCATATACATACGTTTTACAGACTCCTCCCATGTACACAAGTATCACAGACTCCTCCCATGTACACAAGTATCACATGCTCATCCCATGTACATAAGTATCACAGACTCCTCCCATGTACATAAGTATCACAGACTCCTCCCATGTACATAAGTATCACAGACTCCTCCCATGTACATAATTATCACAGACTCCTCCCATATACATAAGTATCACAGACTCCTCCCATGTAAATTAAGTTTTACAGCCTTTGCTCAATACTTTGTTGAGGCATCTTTGGCACCAATTACAGCCTCAAGTCTTTCTGAGTATGACGCTACAAGCTCGGCACACCTTTTTTTTGGGCAGTTTCTCCCATTCTACTTTGTAGGACCTCTCAAGCTCCTTCAGGTTGGATGGGGAGCTTCGGTGCACAGCCATTTTCAGATCTCTCCAGAGATATTCAATCGGGTTCAAGTCTGGGCTCTGGCTGGGCCACTCAAGGACATTCACAGAGTTGTCCCGTAGCCACTCCTTTGTTATCTTTGCTGTGTGCTTGGGGTTGTTGTCCTGTTGGAAGATGAACCTTTGCCTCAGTCTGAGGTCCAGAGCGCTCTGCAGCAGGTTTTCATCAAGGATGTCTCTGTACATTGCTGCATTCATCTTTCCCTCGATCCTGACTAGTCTTCCAGTTCCTGCTGTTGAAAAACAATCCCACAGCATAATGCTATCACCACCATGCTTCACAGTAGGGATGGTATTGGTCAGGTGATGAGCAGTGCCTGGTTTCCTCCAGACATAACGCTTGCCATTCAGGCCAAAGGGTTCAGTCTTTGTTTCATCAGACCAGAGAATTTTGTTTCTCATGGTCTGAGAGTCCTTCAGGTGTCTTTTGGCAAACTCCAGGTGGGCTGTCATGTGTCTTTTACTGAGGAGTGGCTTCCGTCTGGCCACTCCCCCATACAGGCCTGATTGGTGGAGTGCTGCAGAGATGGTTGTTCTTCTGGAAGGTTCTCCTCTCTCCACAGAGAAACACTGGGGTTCTGTCAGAGTGACCATCGGGTTCTGGGTCACCTCCCTGACTAAGGCCCTTCTCCCCCGATCGCTCAGTTTGGCCGGGCGGCCCGCTCTAGGAAGAGTCCTGGTGGTTCCAAACCTCTTCTATTTATGGATGATGGAGGGAGGCCACTGTGCTCATTGGGACCTTCAATGCTGCAGAAATGTTTCTGTACCCATCCCCAGATCTGTGACTCCATACACTCCTGTCTCAGAGGTCTAGAGACAATTCCTTGGACTTCATGGCTTGGTTTGTGCTCTGACATGCATTGTTATCTGTGGGACCAGGCCCTGACTGGTCATAGGGCAAACCAGGCATATGCCCGGTGGGCCGTGGCGGGCCGGTTACGGCCCACGAACGGTCCTCGGCGGGCCGCATGTCACGTCTCCCCAGGGGTGTACCAAGGGGTTGCAGGCCGAGAGGGGACGCCCAGTTTACCTAATAGCAGAGATCCCCCAGAGAGAGATGAGCTGGGCGTATCCTCCCCCTGCTGCCCGCACGACCAGTTAGAGGAGAGGAGCTGCTTCTATTCCTCCCCCTCCTCTCCTCCTGTATCTGCCCTGCCCACTCTCCCCGACAGACACTGTTCTGCTGCCTAAGGAATGTGGGCGGGAAGATTCAAGCTAAAGCCAAACAGAAAGGAAAGATGGAGTTTGATATACATCCATCCAGTCAGTCCCTCCTGCCTCTGAGTGAGTCCTGTACACTGATGTAGGGGTGGCCTTCATTCCCTTCTCTCTCTCTCTTCACCTTTCTTTCTTTCTCTATCTCTCCCTATTATCTATCTATCTTCCTTCCCTTCTTTCTTTCTATCTTTATCCATCTTTCTTTATCTATCTATCTATCTATCTATCTATCTATCTATCTATCTATCTATCTATCTATCTACCCTGTTTCCCCAAAAATAAGACCTACCCTGAAAATAATGCCGCGTACAGACGGTCGTTTTTTGCGATGAAAAAAAACGACGTTTTGAAAAACGTCATTTCAAATGACCGTGTGTGGGGAAAACGTCGATTTATGTCTTGAGAAAAACGACCAAAAAAAAATTCGAACATGCTCGAATTTTTTGTGTCGTTTTTCAAAACGTCGTTTTCTGTGTCAATTAAAATGATAGTGTGTGGGCAAAACGACGTTGAAAACGACGTTTTAAACCCGCGCCTGCTCAGAAGCAATTTCTGAGACGGGAGCGCTTGTTGTGGTAAATCTACTGTCCAGAATGGCTTCAGCACATTCGTTCGTTTTAATAGTAATGAAGAAAAGACTGCGCAGCATTTGACACAATGCATTTAAATGCTACACTAAAACCCTAGTTTGTTGTGGCTCATCTTGTTACATAGTTCTGACAACCTTTTTTGTTTTTGAATTATTTTTGTTAATTTTTTTTTTTTTTTGGTTTATGCACATCTCCATGTCCCTTTTTTATTTTGGGTTGTTTAATGTATTTGAGCAAATGAATACCATGTTTAATGTTTGTTATTTTGGAGTGTGTGAAGTCACCACAACAACATAATATCTTATTATGCAAATTACCCACAAGGAGGTTGTTGTCCCTTGTTAATTTTTTTTTTTTTATTTTTTTGGTGAAATGTGTTTGCCTCCTCACTAATGATCTCTATATATGTTTCAAAAAAACACATGTGAACTTTTTTCAGAAACAAACAAATACATTTATTCATGTATAAAATAAATAAAATAAACTTAAACACATCTGTCAAACCAAAACATATAAACAAAAAAAAAAAAAAGCCCGGAATAAAGTAAAGAAGACCCTGCTTGGATTTTGCAAGGCAAGGGTCCAGCAAGCAAATAATCCAGGCTGGCAATGCCAATGTTTTGGGATTAGGGGCACCATCTCCTCACTTCTTCCTCTTTGGTTGAGGCTTCCCTGCAGGCTTCCCTGCAGCCTTCCCTGCAGCCTTCCCTGCAGCCTTCCCTGCAGCCTTCCCTGCAGCCTTCCCTGCAGCCTTCCCTGCAGTCTGCCTCCTCGGGGGCTGGGTTTCATGAGCCAAGTTTGTGGCAGGAACCAGAGCAGGCTCAGGAAGAGGAGGAGAAGGATCAGGAGCAGGAGAAGGAGCAGGAGTAGGAGAAGGAGCAGGAGTAGGAGAAGGAGCAGGAGAAGGATCAGGAGCAGGAGAATGAGCAGGAAGAGCAGAAAGCACAGGAGTGGGAATCAGCCCAAGATCTATATTCTCATGTAGGTTGCCCAGTGAGGCCATGCTTATGGCCTTGAATATGATATATTCGCAGCGCACACGCTGGGCCCGCTCTAGATTTTGTAGCTTGGCTGCGATGAGCGCTGCGAATCCCTCTTCCTCAGATGGTTGTTCTCTGATGGCCGCAGCTGCTTGACGGAGAATGGCCTGGGTCTCCTCCTCCATTTGCATCAGTCTCCTTGTTCTTTTTCCTGGAGCGCGAAAAGGAGGGATCTGGGAGATGCAATCCCGCCTGCGTGACTCCTGTATCCCACTGGGGCCTGCCACCTCCTGGCTCCGAGTGGCCTCTGCCTCACCCTGTCTCCTTGTTGGGCCTGCCACCTCCTGGCTCCGAGTGGCCTCTGCCTCACCCTGGCTCCCTGTGGGGCCTGCCTCCTCCTGGCTTTGCTCTGTGTGTGTCTACAAAAAAAAGGATATTATTTAATTTTTTGGCTTCATTAATCACACACATTTTACAAATCATGACATATGCGAAGTGAATGCGGAAATAGATTTAAATGAGGCCCGCCATCCCTAATTATGTTGCCCCTTACCCAGCTTCAGATATTTGCCCCCTGGAGTTGTGTGGGGGGGGGGGGGTTGATGCTGACTGAACCTGCTAAGTAGGGTGCGTTTCTCAAAGCTAGGAATGTCTGTTTAGTTAAAAAAAAGTAGAAAAAATGTTAATGAACACAAAGTTTGTTAGATATCTGTGACCCCTTCCAGGTGTCTAGCGTTTACCCCCCTAATGGCGTAACATAAAATTACCCACAATCATTATGACCTCTGCATTTATGTATCTTGTCCCCATTCTGTTTTGGCCGTATTGGCTATTGCTATTTTACCAATGTTTTGACAACTCAGCTAAATTTTACACCACTTCTAACCTACATTTCTAATCATTATTATACTTTGCATTTCATTAATTAGTATTAAAATGCAATACCTGGCTCGATGGGTCACAATCTGTGTCCTCCATGAAGTCTAGATCTTCATCAGATGTAGCCTGCTCTTGGCTGCCGGGAAGACTGGACTGATTCCTTGGGGGAAGGGTAGACACGGATGCCCGTGTTTCGAGCTGGTCATCAATGAACTGCATCTGACCATAGTACCACAGGTTGGGTTTGTAGATGCTGTCAGCTGCAGCTCCAGATCTCATAGAGGCCAGGACTTGTGACCGTTGGGTCCTGTAGGTGCCCCTAATCGAATTAATTTTGTTTTTGACCGTGTCAGTAGTTGCGTGTGGGAGCCTTGGGCTAACAAATGCAAGCAGGGTCTCCAGTGCTTGCTTCCTGGCATCTTTGTTTTTGTTGATTTTGCTTTTTGTTTGCCAGAGCACAGGAAGTTCTTTCCAGCGTTGTATAAACTCCGTGAAAAATTCTGGCTCCTTGAAGGGGTCCATAATTTCTGTATGTAAAAATTAAATAAAAAACAAAGTGTCAGTAAAGCCACTACTACTACAACAAGCTTTTACCCCAGGGATCTGCAATTAGTGGACCTACAGCTGTTGCAAAACTACAAGTCCCATCATGCCTCTGTCTCTGGGTGTCATGCTTGTGGCTGTCAGAGTTTCACTATGCATCATGGGACTTGTAGTTCCGCACCAGCTGGAGGTCCGAGAATTGCATTTCCCTGTTTTACACCATATCATCTAGCCCACAAACTGATCCACTCTTCAGTAATAGAAATGTCAAAAATAGAGTTACGTACCGTCGTATTTCACGATCGTTTACTTCCGCCTTTTTCTTCAGACTGTATACGTCGCTTTCAATGACGTCGGATCCCTTTAAACACTGCGCACGTGTGACGCAACGCACGATACCCCGCCCCTGACGTTCCGTCTCGTCCTTTACACGCCCCTTTCTCGTTCTTTTTTTGTGGGTGTGATTTATGGTGTTGGAAGACAAGCAGCAAAAAATGTCAGGCTCAAGACATGAGGTAGGCCAGGCCCAGGCAACAGGAAGATCCAGGCGGAGGTACAAGGCCAAAAACATGGCATTCCAGGAGATGGTAGAGATGGTCACCATCTTCACTAATGAAGATTATGATGGGAAGCACGGGCCTTACCTGCACCCCAATAAGGTTAAGGCGGACATTACTGATAAAGTAATCAGAAGGCTCCGGCTGAAATTTGGTGAACGCAGGTCAAGAGAACAAATAAGAAAGAGGTGGTCAGACCTGAAAAAAAGAGAGCCAGAGCAACTTCGGGCAATAAAAAGATTGATTCGAGCAAAAAGTAAGTGAATTTTATGTTCCCTAATTTTAGGTGTTTGTTCTTTGTGCCATGTGCTTTTCCATTCAGGTTGAAATGTATTTGTGTGGGCACTAAAAATTGTCGTATGTGTTGTCGTTCATTCGTTAATTTAACTAATATAAAACGACGAGATTCCCGATAATTTGCAACATGCCTATTTCACATGGACAAATTGTAGTGCAATCACTGTATCAGCCACAAATAAAAACGTATTTGTCTGATTTATGTTATAACGAACGACGACTCATACGACCATTTCCTGTGTTCCCAAATATTCCAGTTACAATAAATTTATTGGGTTTAATGTGACATCAATTTGTAAACATTTATGTACATGTTTACCTAATTAGATCTTAATAATTTCGATATAAAATATGCACAAAAAGGACAGTGTACTCAGCAGAGGATTTATACACATAGGGATTTATTTGTTTGAAAATTGTGAGCTAAAGTTTCATCTAAAATTTTTCCATTGTGTTTTCCCTTTCTTCAATCTCGTAGGGCGAAAGGAAGCATCAAGGCAGGACGCAAGTTCACAAGCCACACCCCCGAGGGATCTTGATGAATGTGAACCTGCCACCACATCTGGTAAAGTATCATATTCAAAAGATACCCAGGTAATGTAGATGTAGGAGAAACATATTTGTAATACATGGTTTGCTTGCACATTTCAGGAGCAACTCGTGCTGGCTCCTCAATTGACAGGGACACTGCCCAGCTCCTCATTGCCGAAATTTGGTCCTGCCGGGAAAAAAATGAAGAACTACAGATAGCAGCCCGGAAAATAATCAAAAATGCTAAAAGTGTTGAGGTCCAGTTGAAAAATTTACTGGATGTTTTGGGTAGGGTGTGAAAAAAACCAAAAAAAAAAAAAAAAAATTATTTCATCTCATTCTTGAATTACAAAAAAATACAAAAAAAAAAAAAAAAAGATTTTATATATGTTGATTGATCAAAAAAATACAAAAAAATGAAAAAAAAAGATTTTATATATGTTGATTGATCAAAAAAATACAAAAAAATGAAAAAAAAGATTTTATATATGTTGATTGATCAAAAAAATACAAAAAAATGAAAAAAAAGATTTTATATATGTTGATTGATCAAAAAAAAAAAAAAAATGAAAAAAAAGATTTTATATATGTTGATTGATCAAAAAAATACAAAAAAATGAAAAAAAAAGATTTTCTATGTTTACTGATCAAAAAAATAAAAAAAAAAATAAATAAATAATATGTGATTTTACTTGTTCGACCAACCAAAAAACACATGTGAGACTGAAAATTTGGTTTCACAAAATATGTAAAATAAAAATTATGCAGATCAATATATTTGTGGCTTGTTATTTTAGATCAATGATGACATTAAACCTAAAAAAAAGTGAAATTTAGGCTGGGAACATAGAACGAGGAAGGATATTTAGTCCATCCAAAACACATGCAACTATGATAACCTAGGAGACAAAGAAAATACACAAACATTCAAAACAATAAGAACAAAAAATACAATGTTTCTTGCATAAAATATTTATTATGTTCATTCACCAAAGATCAGGCATTGGAATGGCCCCCCTACCCATAAAATAGTCAACATATGCCTGGCGCACTGCACGTGCGTTTCGGGGGGCCAAGCCTGGATGGCCTGCCTCATGGGCCGCCTCTGGGACATCAACTCCCTCATCAGGCAATAATGTCAAATAATTTGAAGAATGTCTTCGTAGAAAGTTATGTAATATACAACAACATAAAATAATATTGTTCCACTTATATTCTGCCATGTTTATGGCGGTTAAAAACAAGCGAAATCGACTGACCATAATGCCAAACGCATTTTCCACCACTCTTCGGGCTCTGGCCAGCCTATAATTAAAGACCCTCCTCTCATGGGTGAGGGCACGTTGGGGAAATGGCCTCATGAGGTGGGGACCCAAGGCAAATGCCTCATCACCAATAAAAACAAAGGGCAGCCCCTCTTCATTATCCTCCGCACGTGGCAATGCAAGGTCCTCCGCCTGAAGCCGTTGGGCAAACTCGGTCTCGGCAAAGACCCCGCCGTCTGACATCCGCCCATTTTTCCCCACATCAACATAGAGAAAGTCATAATTGGCAGACACCACCGCCATCAGTACGACACTGTGGAACCCTTTGTAGTTGAAATAATGGGATCCAGAATGGGGTGGTGGCACGATGCGGACGTGCTTGCCATCAATAGCTCCTCCACAGTTTGGAAAATTCCATCGCTGAGAGAAGTCCGCTGCCACAGTCTGCCATTCCTGTGGTGTTGTGGGGAACTGTAAATAAAGCAGAATTTTTTTTTTAAGATAGTACATTACTAACAGAATATCAGCAAAGATTATTGGATCCTAAAAATAAAAAATATTAGTTCAGGTATTATTGTAAAAACAACAATATTAAGGGATCACTAAGCAGATTAATCACACCCTCTCATGGTAAGAAAAATTAACATAAAAGTGTGATGGGGGCCCCCCCCCCAAGATCAGTTTGTGACCTCCAAAAAATGATGGTTTAACATCAAATTAATACAAATAGACAGTTACAAAAATAACATTGGGGGGGGGGGGGGGGGGGGCGTGCACTACAATGGAGAAAAAAAATCAAGGGGGATATAGGGACTAAGCTAGGTGGGTTTGCCACTAACAAAATAACCCAAAATGGACATGTGGGCTAGATAAAAAATGCATGTAGGACCCAAAAAAAAAAAAAATATACATGCATGGAGACAAAGGTAACATTACCAGCATATTATTAAAAAAAGGTTAATTAGGGACTGTTTAAAAAACAAAAGAAGAAACATAGTCTATGCATTTAAAGGACAGAACTTACCTTAATATAGTCCTCCTGCAAAACCTGGATTATGGCAGAACACGTCTCCGGGATTATGACGCCCAGAGACTGGGGGGAGATGCCCGTCGAGAACTTCAAGTCCTGCAGACTTCTCCCTGTTGCAAGGTATCGCAACGTAGCAACTAGCCGCTGCTCAGCAGTTATGGCTTCCCGCATATTGGTGTCCTGCCTGGTGATATATGGCGACACCGAAGCCAAAAGCTGCTGGAATACGGGGTCAGACATCCGAAGAAAATTCCTGAAATCATCAGGGTTATTTTCTTGGATCTCCCGCAGCAGAGGCATATGAGAGAACTGGTCCCTGCAAAGAAACCAGTTCTTGGCCCACAAAGTCCTTCTCCTCCTCCTCAAGGACCGGAGCCGGGATGCAGCACACATCATAACAACATGCACAGCACGATCTCGGCGACGAGAACGTACCCGCAACATGGCTAGAAAACGGTCGTCAAATCAGATCGGACTAAAAATTCTGCCCTGAAGTACAGAAAGGCCTCTGAAGAACGACCTGCAAAACAGCAACGTGCACACAAGAACGCACTTGCAAAACAAATACGTCCTAAATACAAGCACTGTATCACAGATCCGACTACAAATACACAAACTGTACGACAGAAAACGAAATTTTAAGCACAACCACTGAAAAGCACGAATCGTCTCTCACCAAACTTTTACTAACACGCAGCAACACGATATCAGCAAAAGAGGGCGTCTTCCGCATGCAAATTACCCTTTATAGTCCCGTCGTACGTGATGGACGTCAGCGCGCATTGCTAGAGATTTTGCAAAAAACGATGGTCTGTATGCTACATCGTTTTTGAAAATGAAGTTTCAAAAACGTCGTTTTTTTCATCACATCAAACGTCGTTTTTTTTTCATCGCAAAAAACGACCGTCTGTACGCGGCATAAGACCTAGCGTTATTTTCCAAGAGGGCTGCAATATAAGCCCTACCCCAAAAATAAGCCCTAGTTAAAAAATGCTTGTAAAATCCGATAATCCACTCTATTACAGTAGTTTTTAATGTACAATGTGTGTGTTTCCGTAATAAAATTGCAGGGAAGAGAGCTCCGGCGCTATAACAAATGTATTTGGCACAATTATATTACAGAAACGCACACATTGTACATTAGATACTACTGTAATAGAGTGGATTATAGGATTGCACAAGCATTTTAACTCAGTTCACACTGGGGATTCCTGACAGGCAGGGAGGGAGAGGGGGAGAGAAGACAGCACATTACATGGTAAGACCTACCCTGAAAATAAGCCCTACTGTGTATTTTGTTGGCATAATTAATATAAGACCCGGGCTTATTTTCGGGGGAAACATGGTATCTATCTATCCACCTTCCTTTCTATCTTTATCTTTCTCTCTATATCTATCTTTCTTTGTATCTATTTTCTTTCTTTCTCTCTCTCTGTCTATCTATATTTCTTTATCTCACCCCACATCCCATCATTAACCCCGCCGCGTGGGACTTTATATAGACAGGTGTGTGCCTTTTCAAATCATGTCCAATCAACTGAATCTACCACAGGTGGACTCCAATCAAGTTGTAGAAACATCTCAAGGATGATCGGTGGAAACAGGAGGCTCCTGAGCTCAATTTTAAGTGTCATGGCAAAGGCTGTAAATACTTATGTACATTTTTATTTTTTTAATACATTTGCAAAGATTTCAAACTTCTTTCATGTTGTCATTATGGGGTATTGTTTGTAGAATTTTTAGGAAAATAATGAATTGAATCCATTCTGGAAAAAAAGCTGTAACATAACAAAATGCAGAAAAAGTGAAGCGCTGTGAATACGGTACTTTCCGGATGCTCTGTATATCAAAAAAGGTGAAAAATCATCAATGTTAAACAAGCAATAATATTCCACACTGGGCCTACTTTTGAGCTGACCTATAATTTTCATGCATCAACTTCTGGTGAAGTGGACAGGGATCCACGAAATGTAAAGAGTCATAGGATATTAGAAGATTTTGGGTGATATATTTTATGTAATCATGTACACTATGGGGTAGATTCACACACATTGGCCTAACTTTAGGACGGCCTAGCCTAGCCTGTTTAGGCTACACCGCAGTAAATTAGTTAGGCTAGTAGTGATTTTCAAACCACATACCTGCTAATCTACGGCGGCGTAGCCTAAAACGAGCGGGCGTAAGGGCGCCTAATTCAAATGACTTGGAGGGGGGCGTGTTGTATGGAAATGAGGCTTGACCTCACGTTTTTTGACGTTTTTTTACACTGCACATGCGCCGGGCGACTACATTTCCCAGGGCGCATTGCGACTAAGTACGCTGTACGGGTCTATTGATTGAGACGTGGACGTAAACGACGTAACTCCCGATTCCCGGATGACTTGCGCAAACGACGTAAAAAATTCGAACCTCGCAGCGGGAACGGCGGCCATACTTAACATTGTTATTCCACTTCATAGGTGGAATAACTTTAGGCGGCCTTTCCCTTACGGAAACGACGTAATTCGACGGTGTAGGCCTGGCGTACGTTTGCGTTCATTCGTGAATCGGCGTATCCCCTCATTTACATAATCTATGCCGGCCGCAATGGAAGCGCCATCTTGCGGCCAACAGAAACATTGCAATCTAAGATAGAACGGTGCAAGCCGTCGTATCTTAGATATGTTTAAGCGTATCTCTGTTTGAGCATACACTTAAACAAACGCCGGCGTAGATTCAGAGTTAGGTCGGCTTATCTACTGATAAGCCGGCCTAACTCTTTGTGAATCTACCTTTATATTACCAAAAGTATTGGGGCGCCTGCCTTTACACGCACATGAACTTTAATGGCATCCCAATCTTAGTCCGTAGGGTTCAGTATTGAGTTGGTCCACCCTTTGCAGCTATAACAGCTTCAACTCTTCTGGGAAGGCTGTCCACAAGGTTTAGGAGGGTGTCTACCAATACAGTGTGTCAGGGCTGGACTGGGACAAAAATTTGGCCCTGGACTTCATCCAGACTGGCCCACTATGACAGGTCTCTCCCACAGCGGCCGGACAACTCCCGCACCCCCCCCCCCCCCCGGCCACCCAAGCCCCCTCTCCCCCTTCACTAGCCGTTTGACTTTATTAGAGTAGAACGGCTGGTACTGGTACTCTTATAGGCAGTACCAGTGGGGAAGCTAGACATTATTTCTCCCGGGGCAAAGAATCAGTTTGGTGCTCCCCCCCTTATGGGACAAGATTAGGCAGAAGTGAGATATGCAAGTGCTTTGGATTACGAGAATTCTCCTGGAACGGATTATCCTCATAATCCGAGGTTCCACTGTAGTTTACTTTTAGTTGGTTATAGTTGTTGTTTGTTATTCATTTTCTAGATAACAGCTCAGGTATTAAGCCGCGTACACACGATCAGTCCATCCGATGAGAACGGTCTGAAGGACCGTTCTCATCGGTTAACCGATCAAGCTGACTGATGGTCCGTCGCGCCTACACACCATCGGATAAAAAAACGATCGTGCCAGAACGCGGTGACGTAAAACACAATGACGTGCTGAAAAAAACGAAGTTCAATGCTTCCAAGCATGCGTCGACTTGATTCTGAGCATGCGCGGGTTTTTAACCAATAGTTTTGCATACTAACGATCGGTTTTGACCTATCGGTTAGGAATCTATCGGTTAAATTTAAAGCAAGTTGGCTTTTTTTTAACCGATGGTTAAATAACCTATGGGGCCCACACACGATCGGTTTTGACCGATGAAAACGGTCCATCAGACCGTTGTCCTCTGTTTAACCTATCGTGTGTACGAGGCCTAAGCTTCAGCTATGTGTATTTTGTATGGTCCTGCGTGGCCTTAATTCTTCATGGCAGCGCTCTGTGATGCGCGGTTGTCTATGTATTTGTCCTTGTACGTGCAAAATGTTCAATAAAAATAATTTTCAAAAAAACAAAAACATTCTGTCATGATATTGCAATAGATATACATGACCAGAATTTCCTTACCTCGATGCCACTGCATGTTCCTTCAGCTTGCTGACAGTTGCAGAAGGTGGGAGCAGAGAACGCATATCTTTTATGGGGGTGATGGGACGAGGGATTCTGCTTCTCGTATTGCATGTCATCTCTTCCTTCCTCATGGAGATTGCTTTCTCCTTAATAACTTTCCTTGGGATGGAATCATCTGACTCGTGTGTGTCTTCCTCAGATCCGGCGGTGGACAGCGTTTCTGACGTTCTCCTTCGATCATCACTAGAAGACGCTGAAGATGAGCCCGCCGAGGCCAACCTCTGCAACCGAATCTGCCTCTTCTCCATCACAAGGCGCGCCAGGTCTATTTGCTTCGTTCTCTTGTGGAACCTTTCTTTGGCTGAATGCGACATTGACTTATCCGATCCTGTATCTTCCTCCGACTGGAAAACAGGAAT
The DNA here is from genome assembly GCF_905171775.1 of Rana temporaria. NCBI lineage: Eukaryota > Metazoa > Chordata > Amphibia > Anura > Ranidae > Rana > Rana temporaria. Next base: position 467,403,253 of record NC_053492.1, on the reverse strand, counting down.
GCGACTTTTGAAGCGAATCCCCGTAGCTTGGGTCACACTCTTGCTGGTGCCAACGTCTGTTTCATTAAGGCGATCGGTGGAAAGCACAATCTTTTCCTGCTCGTCATCTTCTTTGAACGCAAGGTCTGTGGCGTCCTTCTCCAACAGCTCTTCAGACTCGCTAACTCCATTAGCGGCAGGTTGGTCGGCCTGAAACTCCGCTTCAACGTTTACGTTACTTATCGAGTCAACTTCGGCTGTTTCAACAAAAGAGTTCATGGCGCCAATATCTTTCTGAGCGGCAAACTCTTCGGATTCCTCCTCGATAATGGGCTCCTCCAACTGCCCATGGGTGGAACTCTCCTCCAGCCTCATCAGCTGCCCAGTGGAAGACATAACGTTTAAGTGTGTCTTTTCAGCAATGTGAACAAATGTGCGTTCAACTTTGGTAAAAGGGGAGGAGGCGGTGGCGGCAGCAGCTGTGCTTGGCGGTTTTGGTTCTGATTTCAGAATGGAAGATAAAGTCCATGGCTCTGACACATCTAACTGACTGCCAGTAGGCTGGGGCTTCTCCCCTTGGGGGGTCAGCGCATTGAGAGTTCCCAAATCGACGTCCGGCATCAGTTCATTGGTGACTGGTGACTTTTTCATGTCTCCAGGGGAAAACAGTACTAAGGTCTTTGATCCTTCTTCTAATTCTAGGTCATTCTCTGCTGTGGAAGCTCTGCCTTTTGAATCCTTTTGATCGTCTGCTAGTAGCGTAGAGGGAGCCCCTTCCTGACTGCGTTCTGTGCTCTTCTGACTGACATCGCTGCTTGACCCACTATGGAGATCAATGTCCTCACCTACAAACTCAACCTCCTCCTCTTCCTCTTCCTCTTCTTCTTCGGTCTCTTCCTCAGCCTCCTCCTCCCTTGGGTACTTGCCATTGATGATGATGTGGGGTTCCGTGGGATGCATGGCTGGCAGGACCACGCTGGAGAAGTCCACCCTCTTCATCCTGTGAGGAACCCGCAGCATTTCCTTACTGTCGGAAATATCTTTCTTGAAGTCTTGAAACGATAAATTTAAAGGCACCGCCTTGGGCATTCCACCGATATCAAAGTGCTTCAGGCTGAAGACCTGTGAGAGGAAACAAATAAAAGGCCACATGATAAAAGAAGAAATATCAAGTTATTTGACCAAAGTACAAAAACAGCCAACGAATAACCGTGGAATGAGGAAATTCTGTATGTGCTATAGTATGAGCATAGACAGGGCTTTTTTTCTCAGAAAATAGGTGCAGGAACTCCCTACTTCCGTGTCACCTGTTGTGTCCACCCCCTACCCACCTCCGAGCACCATTCCTTGGTTCCAACCCTCTACTTACCTCTTAGCACCATACTTTGGTTTCACTCCCTACCCACCTCCGAGCACCATTCCTTGGTTCCACCCCTTACCCACCTCTGAGCACCATTCGTTAGTTTCACCCCCTACCAACCTCCGAGCACCATTCCTTGGTTCCACCCCCTAACCCACCTCCGAGCACCATTCCTTGGTTTCACCCCCTACCCACCTCCGAGCACCATTCTTTGGTTCCATTCCCTACCCACCTCAGAGCACCATTCCTTGGTTCCACCCCCTACCCACCTCTTAGCAATTGATTCAGAACCAAGTATCAATTTGTGGTGCTAAGTAATTTGTATATAATAGGAAGTAAAATAGATCCACTGTAGCCAGCAACAATAGACTCTGAACAGCTAGCAACAATAGACCCCTCCCTCAATAGTTGATGTCTCCCAGGAGTATAAGAGCCCTCCAGCAACACTAGATCCTCTACCAGTGACAACTGACCTCCCCAGCAACAATAGACTCCCTGTAAAAATAGATCCCTTCCAGCAACAATAGATACTCCAGCAGCCAGCAATAATAGACCCTCCGGTACACCCCAGCACCCCTTGCCATTACATACATTCAGAGCTGGAGGTGCTGGAACTGCGTTCCCCCGCGTTCCTGCTGAAAAAAAGCCCTGAGCATAGATAAAATACATATAGATAAAGGAAGGGAATCTGAGACTTTAAATAAAGCAATTGAACTTCTAGTATCACTCTTCGTGGAGTTATACTGGGTTCACTATTTATCTCTATCAGTGGCGGTGTGTCCATAGTGGGCGCAGGAGCGCCGCCCCCTCTCTCCTGCATGCACCCGTCACTCAAAAATAGATATATTCCTGCATTGCATTAATATATATATTGTCGCCGCTGCCGCCCACTATTCAGGTGTCCGGCCCCCTGTTGAGCGCCGGCCATCTGAATAACAGCGGTGGGTGTGTTTTGGAAGTGCCTGATTTGAGCCAGAGGCTCTAATTGGCTTCCCGATTTGAGCCTGGGGGCTGTAATCGGCTTTCAAATGGTTAAACAGAGGGCGCACGGCTGTGCATTCCCTGTTTAAACCATGCTGTGTTAGGGAATCGCCATTGGTGACCGCAATGAGCCCAATTAAGCAATATTCATGTACCGACTGGAAGCACTTCAATCACATATTACTGGGTGCAGGGCAGCTTTCAGTGGTCCCATGCCATGTACTGTGCTGTGTCTAAAGACTACCCCAGATTGTGGCTCAGGCTTGGCTGGTTGGGCCCTGTTCAGTCTTCTAGACTCACTGGCAGCTTCATGTCTATAGTTTCATTATTGACGATGCACCATTGTAGACCAACATGACACATGGGATCTGAGCACCCTTGGTGACACCATTGAGACCAATTATGTAAAATGTTTACAAAAGAACTGTCTGTGTTACCAGCAACCAACCAGATTTAACCATTTAGGCCCAGATTTACAAAGCACTTACGCCGACGTATAACAAATTACGCCGACGTAAGTGAAAATGTGCGGCGTTGTATCTGTGCGCCAGACCCACAAACAGATATGCGCCTAAAGCCAGGCTACACCCTGCCGACGTATCTTGCTTACGCCGGCGTAGAGTGGGCGCACATTTAGGCTGGGTGCATGGTGCCGCTCCCATTGATTAGCCATTCAAACATGCAAATGAGGGAAATACGGCGATTCACGAACCTGTGTGCGCCCGACGCAGGCTACGCGAGGTGCGCGTAAGTTGTACGTCCGGCGTAAAGTTATTCCCCATAAAGGAGGCGCAACCCAGCAGCAGACATGCAAAGGTCTGCACCAGGGAACGCAAGCCGGCGTATTTTACGTTGGACGTGTGTCTGGCTGGGCGTAGGTTACGTTCACGCCGTACGAAGTGATCCGGCGTAGTTTAGGCAGTTTTTCCGACGTGGTTGTGAGCAGGCGCAGGGGGATGCGTCCACGTCACGGCGCATGCGCAGTTCGTAATACGTATCTGTCTGGCGCTCGGCCCATCATTTGCATGGGGTCACGCCTCATTTGCATGGGTCACGCCTCATTTGCATGGGGTCACGCCTCATTTGCATGGGTCACACCCACTTCCACCTACGCCGGCCTACGGCCTCCCAATGGCGCAGCATTGGGAGCACTGGCTTGCTGAATTCAATGCTTGCCTCCCCGCGCTACGCCGGCGTGGCGTACGGCATTTGCGCTACGGTGGCGTAATGTGCGCCCACCTCTCTGTGAATCTGGGCCTTAATCTCCAGTTGGAATATTCCTATGCAGGACTGAACATGAGTCTTAGATACAGACAATTCTTATTGAGACATGAAGATAATATGATGTATTATGCGAGTGTCATGCTATCCAATGATTCACATATGATATATAGTCTAAAGTATTGGGACGCCTGCCTTTACACGCACATGAACTTTGATGGCATCCAAGTTTTAGTCTGTAGGGTTCAATATTGAGTTGGCCCCGCCCTTTGCAGCTATAACAGCTTCAACTCTTCTGGGAAGGCCGTCCACAAGGTTTAGGAGTGTGTCTATGGGAATGTTTGACCAATCTTCTAGAAGAGCATTTGTGAGGTCAGGCACTGATGTTGGATGAGAAGGTCTGGCTCGCAGTCTCCGCTCTAATTCATTCCAAAGGTGTTCTATCGGGTCAAGGTCAGGACTCTGTGCAGACCAGTCAAGTTCCTTCACCCCAAACTTGTTCATCTATATCTTTATGGATCTTGCTTTCAGCACTGGTGCGCAGTCATGTTGGTACAGGATGAGGCCATCCCCAAACTGTTCCCACAAAGTTGGGAGCATGAAATGTGTCCACAATGTCTTGGTATGCTGACGCCTTAAGAGTTCCCTTCACTGAAACTAAGGGGCCAACCCCAACCCCTGATAAAAAACAAAATCCCCCCTCCACCAAATGATTTGGACCAGTGCACAAACCAAGATCCATAAAGATAGGCCAGCCAAGTTCCTCCACCGCAAACTCGCTCATCCATGTCTTTATGGACCTTGCTTTGTGCACTGGTCCAAATCATTTGGTGGAGGGGGGATTATGGTGTGGGGTTGTTTTTCAGGGGTTGGGCTTGGCCCCTTAGTTCCAGTGAAGTGAACTCTTAAGGCGTCAGTAAGACATTTTGGACAATCTCATGCTCCCAACTTCCCTATTCCAACATGACTGCGCACCAGCGCACAAAGCAAGGTCCATAGAGACATGGATGAGCGTGTTTGGGGTGGAGGAACTGGGGTTGAGTCCTGACCTCAAGCGGATATAACACCTTTGGGATGAATAACAGCGGCGTCTGTGAGCAGGGCCGCCATCAGGAAATATGGGGCCCCTTACACAGCTTCAGGCATGGGCCCCCTGGAGCAGAGAACCGGGGGGTTAATAAAAAGAAAAAAAATATATATATATTATGTTTTTAAAAAGGAGGGTTGCCATCTGGGGCCCTATATATATATAAAAATTATTATTTTTTATAAAAATAAATTACAAAAAAACGGGGGTTGCCATCTGGGACCTCTGGGCCCTTTAATAATAATAAAAAAAAGAAACCTCTGGGCCCTTTAATAAAAAATAAATTAAAACAAATATATAAAAAAAATTAATAAACATTTATAAAAAAAAAAAGGGGGAGTTTCCATCCAGAGCCCTTTAAAAAAAAAATATATATATATATATATATATATAAACAAAAAAAATAAAAATAAACATTTATAAAAAAAAAAAAAAAAAGGGGGTTTGCCACATGGGGCCCTCTGAGCCCTTTAATAAAATATATATATATATATATATATATATATATATATATATATATATATATATATATATATAAATAAATAAAATATTATAAAATTTTTTTAAAAAAAATTATAAAAAAAAGGGAGGTTGCCACCTGGGGACCTCTGGGCCCTTTAATAATAATAATAATAATAATAATAATAATAATATATATATACATATATATATATATATATATATATATATATATATATATATATATATATATAAAAAAATATATATATATATATAAAAAAAGATTTTTTTTATAAAAAAAGGGGGTTGTCATCCGGGGCCCTGTGGGTCTCCGGACCCCTAAAAAAAATAAAAAAAATTGTCCCTTTAATAAAAAATAAAATTAAAATATATAAAAAAAATATATATATTTGTTTTTATAAAAAAAAAAGGGGGGTTGCCATCTGGGGCCCCTAAAAAAAAAAAAAAAGAAATAATGAACCCTACGGACTAAGACTGGGATGCCATTAAAGTTCATGTGCGTGTAAAGGCAGACGTCCCAATACTTTTGACCATATCGTGTATATGACACATGTCGATCTCAGACATCATACGTGTTCCGTCTCAGTAGTCACATGTGATGGACCTGGTTTGGGTGTCAGTCACACATTACACTCGGTAATTTGCAATCTTTTATTATTGCATACAATACATTTCCCTTTCTGTGTCTGTTTACAATCAGACGTTCTCTCATCTCTTATAGTTCTTCTATTTCACAACCGATTCCTCATTTAGAACTTTGGATATTGTAAAAAGTCTACTAAATAATTTACAAATTAAAAAAAACGATAAAGTGTGTAAATCCCCATCACATTGGCGCTGCAGCCTGGGGGCGGGCGGGGGTGGACACTTTACTGCCTGTGCAATGAGATGTGAGCACCAGAGAGTGGCAGCCAATCAGAATCCACGCCACACCCTCAGGGACGCCGCATCGTGTAGATCTTCCAATAGGAACGTAGCATGCACAATACTTTCAAAGACAGTCACGCGGACAGGCTCAGTATGTTGCCATAGAAACAGCAAAATTTTGGAACGTTCCATTCAGCCACATTCTTTTGGGGGGGTGAGGAGAGGGGAGGGGGGGGGATACTAGCTCACAGTTTAACTTCAAGTGCAGAATTTTTTCATCTTCCATAAGACCTTGGATATCTAAGAAATTCAAGTTATCGAGTCAGGGGCACGTATATAAGGTTATGGCTGTCCACGGATTACACTGTCATCAAGCCGCGTGGCGGCCATGTCACTAGAGGCCTGTGACCACTAACACAACAACTCAACAGCAGCAGCATCAATTTTAAAAGTGAAAGCTCAGTGAGGGGAGAGGTGGTATAACAGGCACGGTCTCCCCTCCTCGTGTGAGGTCTGCGTGTGTATTTTGTCATACAACATATAACATTCCTGGAGGCAGCACAATTCCACGTCCTACAGACAGTCCACGGGAATCGGATCCCGAGATCCCCATCATCCCACCGTGGGCAATATGAACACATGCAGCGTATAGCAGTACTAAGTATCAGTGCAAGGAGCGATGCCGCATTACAGGGAGCAGTTATATGGAACTATACAGAATAATAGGGAGGGGTCTATGGCATGGTAGGAGGGGCTATATGGAACTACCCTGTTTCCCAAAAAATAAGACCTACCCTGAAAATAAGACCTAGCGTTATTTTCCAGGAGGGCTGCAATATAAGCCCTACCCTGAAAATAAGCCCTAGTTAAAAATGCTTGTAAAATCCTATAATCCACTCTATTACAGTAGTATATGATGTACAATGTGTGCGTTTCTGTAATATAATTGTGGGGAAGAGAGCTCCGGTGGGTCACAGAAGCGCAGAATGGCGCTATAACAAAGGTATTTGGCACAATTATATTACAGGAACACGCACATTGTACATTATATAATACTGTAATAGAGTGGATTGTAGGATTTTACAATCATTTTAACTCAGATCACACTGGGGATTCCTGACAGGCAGGGAGGGAGAGGGGGAGAGAAAACAGCACATTACATGGTAAGACCTACCCCGAAAATAAGCCCTACTGTGTCTTTTGTTGGCATAATTAATATAAGACCCGGACTTATTTTCGGGGAAACACGGTATACCGAATAATTGGAAAGGGTTACATAGTGTTATAGGAGGGGTGATATAAAATTATACAAAAAAAATAGGGAGGAGTTATATGACATGGTAGGAGGGGCTATATAGAATTATTTGAGTTATACAGAATAATAGAGAGGAGTTATATGGCACGGTGGGAGGGGTGATATGGAACTATACCGAATAATAGGAAAGGGTTATAGTGTTATAGGAGAGGTGATGTGGAATTATACAAAATAATAGGGAGGAGTTATATGGCATGGTGGGAGGGGTGATATGGAATTATACAAAATAATAGGGAGGAGTTATATGGCATGGTGGGAGGGGTGATATGGAATTATACAAAATAATAGGGAGGAGTTATATGGCATGGTGGGAGGGGTGATATGGAATTTTACAAAATAATAGGGAGGAGTTATATCGCATGGTGGGAGGGGTGATATGGAATTATACAAAATAATAGGGAGGAGTTATATCGCATGGTGGGAGGGGTGATATGGAATTATACAAAATAATAGGGAGGAGTTATATGGCATGGTGGGAGGGGTGATATAGCATTATACAAAATAATAGGGAGGAGTTATATGACATGGTGGAAGGGGTGATATAGCATTATACAAAATAATAGGGAGGAGTTATATGGCATGGTGGGAGGGGTGATATGGAATTATACAAAAAAATAGGGAGGAGTTATATGACATGGTAGGAGGGCTATATAGAATTATTTGAGTTATACAGAATAATAGAGAGGAGTTATATGGCACGGTGGGAGGGGTGATATGGAACTATAGCAAATAATTGGAAATGGTTATAGTGTTATAAGAGAGGTGATGTGGAATTATACAAAATAATAGGGAGGAGTTATATGGCATGGTGGGAGGGGTTATATGGAATTATACAAAATAATAGGGAGGAGTTATATGACATGGTGGGAGGGGTGATTGGGAATTATACAAAATAATAGGGAGGAGTTATATGGCATGGTGGAAGGGGTGATATAGCATTATACAAAAAAATAGGGAGGAGTTATATGGCACGATGGGAGGGGTGATATGGAATTATACAGAATAATTGGGAGGGGTTTTATGGCATGGTAGGAGGGGCTATATGGAATTATTTGAGTTTTACAGAATAATAGGGAGGAGTTATATGGCATGGTGGGAGGGGTGATATGGAATTATACAAAATAATAGGGAGGAGTTATATGGCATGGTGGGAGGGGTGAAATGGAATTATACAAAATAATAGGGAGGAGTTATATGACATGGTGGGAGGGGTGATTGGGAATTATACAAAATAATAGGGAGGGGTTATATGACATGGTGGGAGGGGTGGTATAGCATTATACAAAATAATAGGGAGGAGTTATATGGCACAATGGGAGGGGTGATATGGAATTATACAGAATAATTGGGAGGGGTTTTATGGCATGGTAGGAGGGGTTATATGGAATTATTTGAGTTTTACAGAATAATAGGGAGGAGTTATATGGCATGGTGGGAGGGGTGATATGGAATTATACAGAATAATAGAGAGGAGTTATATGGCATGGTGGGAGGGGTGATATGAAACTATACTGAATAATTGGAAAGGGTTATATAGTGTTATGGGAGAGCTGATATGGAATTATACAAAATAATAGGGAGGAGTTATATGACATGGTGGGAGGGGTGATATGGAATTATACAGAATCATTGAGAGGTGTTTTATGGCATGGTAGGAGGGGCTATATGGAACTATTTGAGTTTTACAAAATAATGGGGAGGAGTTATATGACATGGTGGGAGGGGTGATATGGAATTATACAAAATAATGGGGAGGAGTTATATGACATGGTGGGAGGAGTGATATGGAATTACACAAAATAATAGGGAGGAGTTATATGACATGGTGGGAGGAGTGATATGGAATTATACAAAATAATAGGGAGGAGTTATATGACATGGTGGGAGGGGTGATATGGAATTATACAGAATAATTGGAAAGGATTATATGGTGTAATATCAGAGGTGATACGGTATTATACTGAATAACAGGGAGGAGTTATATGGCACGATGGGAGGGGTGATATGGAATAATACAGAATAATTGGGAGGGGTTTTATGACTTGGTAGGAGGGCTTATATGGAATTATTTGAGTTTTACAGAATAATAGGGAGGAGTTATATGGAATGGTGGGAGGGGTGATACTATACTGAATAATTGGAAAGGGTTATATGGTGTTATAGAAGCGGTAAAATGGAATTATACAGAATAATAGGGAGGAGTTATATGACATGGTGGGAGGGGGTTATATGACGTGGTGGGAGGAGTTATATGACATGGAGGGAGGATTTAGATGGCTTGGTGGGAGGAGTGATATGGAACCATACTGAATTATTGGAAAGGATTATATGGCATGGTAGGAGGAGTTATATGGAATTATATAAATTATACAGAACACAGTGGATAAGTGGTTAGCGCTTTCGCCTAGCAGCAATAGGGTTGTCAGTTCAAATCCCAACCACGGCACTACCTGCATGGAGTTTGTATGTTCTCCCTGCGCCTGTGTGGATTTCCTCCGGGTACTCCAGTTTCCTCCCACACTCCAAAGACATGCTGGTAGGTTAATCGTCTTCTATCAAAATTGGCCCTAATATGAATGTGAGTTAGGGACCTTAGATTGTAAACTCCTTGAGGGCAGGGGCTGATGTAAATGTACAGTGTATATGTAAAGTGCTGCAAAAATTGACGGCGCTATACAGGTACCAGTAATAAATAATAATAATGATTAGGAGGAGTTATATGATGCTGTAGGAGGGGTTATATGGAATATTACAGAATAATTAGGAGGGGTTATATCATGGCATGTAGGAGGGGTTATATGGAGTTATATAAATTATACAAATTCATTGGGAGGAGTTATGTGGTGTTGTAGGCGGTGTGATTTGGAAAAATACAGAATAATTGGGAGGGGTAATATGGCATGGTAGGGGGGGGGGGGGGGTTATATGAATTATACAGAATAATTGGGAGGAATTATATGATGTTGATGATGGAATGGTGGGAGGAGTTATATGGAATTATATGAATTATACAGAATGATTAGGAGAATTTATTTATATGGTGTTATAGGAGTGGTGATATTGAATTTTACAGAATAGTTGGGAAGGGTTATATGGCATGGTAAGAGGGGTTATATGGCATGGTAAGAGGGGTTATATGGCATGGTAAGAGGGGTTATATGGCATGGTAGGAAGGGTTATATGGCATGGTGGGAGGGGTTATATGGTATGGTGGGAGGGGTTATATGGCATGGCAGGAGGGGTGATATGGCATGGTGGGAGGGGTTATACGGCATGGCAGGAGGGGTGATATGGCATGGTGGGAGGAGTTATATGGAATTATACAGAATGATTAGGAGGATTCATTTATATGGTGTTGTAGGAGGGGTGATATGGAATTATACAGAATAGTTGGGAAGGGATATATGACATGGTAGGAGGGGTTATATGGCATTGTGGGAAGGGTTATATGGCATGGTAGGAGGGGTTATATGGCATGGCAGGAGGGGTGATATGGCATGGTGGGAGGGGTTATATGGCATGGGGTGGTGTGTAATAATAGGGAGGAGTTATACAGAGTAATAAGGAGGGGCTATGCAGTATAGTAGGAGGGTGGTGTGTAAAAATAGGGAGGAGTTATACAGATTAGTAGGGAGGGGTTATACAGTATGATAGGAGAGGTGGTGTGTAATAACTGGGAGGAGTTATACAGAGTAGTAAGGAGGGGTTATACAGTATGGTAGGAGGGGTGGTGTGTAATAATAGGGAAGAGTTATACAGAGTAGTAGGGAGGGGTTATACAGTATGGTAGGAGGGGTGGTGTGTAATAACTGGGAGGAGTTATACAGAGTAGTAGGGAGGGGTTATACAGTATGGTAGGAGGGGTGGTGTGTAATAATAGGGAGTTATTATACAGAGTAGTAAGGAGGAGTTATACAGAGTAGTAAGGAGGGGTGGTGTGTAATAGGGAGGAGTTATACAGAGTAGTAAGGAGGGATTATACGGTATGGTAGGAGGGGTGGTGTGTAATAATAGGGAGGAGTTATACAGAGTAGTAGGGAGGGGTTATACAGTATGTTAGGAGGGGTGGTGTGTAATAACAGGGAGGAGTTATACAGAGTAGTAGAGAGGTGTTATACAGTATGGTAGGAGGGGTGATATGAAATAATAGGGAGGAGTTATACAGAGTAGTAGGGAGGGGTTATACGGTATGGTAGGAGAGGTGGTGTGTAATAATAGGGAGGAGTTATACAGAGTAGTAAGGAGGGGTTATTCAGTATAGTAGGAGGGGCGGTGTGTAATAATAGGGAGGAATTTTACAGAGTAGTAGGGAGGGGTTATACGGTATGGTAGGAGAGGTGGTGTGTAATAATAGGGAGGAGTTATACAGAGTAGTAAGGAGGGGTTATTCAGTATAGTAGGAGGGGCGGTGTGTAATAATAGGGAGGAGTTATACAGATTCGTAAGGAGGGGTTATTCAGTATAGTAGGAGGGGTGGTGTGTAATAATAGGGAGGAGTAGTAAGGAGGGGTTATAAAGTATGGTAGGAGGGGTGATATGAAATAATAGGGAGGAGTTATATGGCATTGTAGGAGAAATGATATGTCTGGTAGGAGGAGCAATATGAAATAACAGGGAGGAGTTATATAGCCTGGTAGGAGGAGTTATATGAATACCACAAGGAGCTATGTGGTGTTGTAGGAGGAGTTGTATGAAAAAACAGGGAGGGGTTAAATGGCATTGTAGAAGGAGGTATATGGCATAATAGGAGTTATATGGCATGGTTGGAGGAATAATATAAAGCAAAACTGTATATGATGTTGTAGGAGAAATAACAGGGAGGAGTTACATGATATTGTAGGAGGGGTTATGTGAAATAACAAGGAGGAGTTAAATGAAATAGCATTGAGGTGTTATATGATGTTGTAGGAGACGTTATATGAAATAATAATGAGGAGTTACATGACATGGTGGGTGGCATAATATGAAAAGGGGGGGGGGGGTATTTGTTATGGTAGGAGAACTTATATGCAGTGCTGGGACAAAATCATCCAGTGCCCAGGGAAGAGATGGCAAATTGCGCACCCCATCCCCTTCATTATGTGTGAGCTTTTGAAAAGGAAGAGGAGAGAGAGCACAGCCTGCTGCTCTCCCTGCTGATTCCAGTGCTTGGCTGCCGCTATCACTACTCCTGTCAGCCTTATAGTAGAAGGAACTTCCGGCGCCCCAATCCCTACAATGCATTCTGCACCCAGGGCAGCTGTCCCTTCTGCCCACCTCTTGTCTCAACCCTGATTATATAGAATAACAGAGAGGAAATATATAGCATGGTAGGAGGAGTTATATGACATATCAAGGAGGAGTTATATGGCATGGAAGGTGGAATAATATGAAACAAAATGGATGAGTTATGGTACATGATGTTGTAGAAGGAGTTATGTAAAATAACAGAGAAGAGTTAGGAGGAGGCATATGAACTAACAGGGTGGGGTTAAATGATGTTGTAGGAGGGGTTATATGAAGAAACATGGAGGTGTTATATGATGTTGTAGGAGGAGTTATTTGAAGTTACAGGGAGGTGTTATATGATGTTGTAGGAGGAGTTATTTAAAGTAACAGGGAGGTGTTATATGACGTTGTAGGAGGAGTTATTTGAAGTAACAGGGAGGAGTTATATGATGTTGTGGGAGGAGTTATTTGAAGTAACAGGGAGGAGTTATATGAAGTTGTAGGAGGAGTTATTTGAAGTAACAGGGAGGTGTTTTATGACATTGTAGGAGGAATTACATGGAATAACAGGGAGGAGTTATATGACGTTGTAGGAGGAGTTATTTGAAGTAACAGGGAGGTGTTATATGACGTTGTAAGAGGAGTTATTTAAAGTAACAGGGAGGAGTTATATGATGTTGTAGGAGGAGTTATATGATGTTGTAGGAGGAGTTATATGAAATAACAGGGAGGTGTTTTATGACATTGTAGGAGGAGTTACATGGAATAATAGGGAGGTGTTATATGATGTTATAGGAGGAGTTATTTGAAGTAACGGGGAGGTGTTGTAGGAGTGGTTACATGGAATAACTTGGAGGTGTTATATGACGTTGTAGGAGGAGTTACATGGAATAACTTGGAGGTGTTATATGATGTTGCAGGAGGAGTTACATGGAATAACAGGGAGGTGTTATATGACATTGTAGGGGTGGTTACATGGAATAACAGGGGGTGTTATATGACGTTGTAGGAGTGGTTACATGGAATAACTGGGAGGTGTTATATGACGTTGTAGGAGTGGTTACATGGAATAACTGGGAGGTGTTATATGACGTTGTAGGAGTGGTTGCATGGAATAACTCGGAGGTGTTATAGGACATTGTAGTTGGGGTTACATGGAATAACTCGGAGGTGTTATATGAAGTTGTAGGAGGAGTTACATCGAATAACAGGGAGGTGTTAGATGACGTTGTAGAAGTGGTTGCATGGAATAACTCGGAGGTGTTATATGACGTTGTAGGAGGAGTTATATGGAATAACAGGGAGGTGTTAAATGACGTTGTAGGACGAGTTACATGGAATAACAGGGAGGTGTTATATGATGTTGTAGGAGGAGTTATTTGGAGTTACAGGGAGGTGTTATATGATGTTGTAGGAGGAGTTATTTGAAGTTACATGGAGGTGTTATATGATGTTGTGGGAGGAGTTATTTTAAGTAACAGGGAGGTGTTATATGACGTTGTAGGAGGAGTTATTTGAAGTTACAGGGAGGTGTTATATGACGTTGTAGGAGTGGTTACATGGAATAACTGGGAGGTGTTATATGATGTTGTAGGAGGAGTTATTTGAAGTAACAGGGAGGTGTTTTAGACATTGTAGAAGGGGTTACATAGAATAACAGGGAGGAGTTATATGACGTTGTAGGAGTGGTTGCATGGAATAAGTGGGAGGTGTTATATGAAGTTGTAGGAGGAGTTACATGGAATAATAGGGAGGTGTTAGATGACGTTGTAGGACGAGTTACATAGAATAACAGGGAGGTTGATGTTGTAGGAGGAGTTATTTGAAGTTACAGGGAGGTGTTTTAGACATTGTAGGTGGGGTTACATAGAATAACAGGGAGGAGTTATATGACGTTGTAGGCGGGGTTACATGGAGTAACAGGGAGTCGTTGGATTACATTGTAAATATCTCCAACTTTCTGACAAATGGGCCATTGTGCATCAGATCACCACCTTGCAGTACCCATATGGCTCCCTCACACATGTACAGACTCTTGGAGTATCCATTGTCCCAATAATAAATGTTCACACTTTGCTCCTAGGCATGGAATAATGGGAAACACAAATGGTGTACATATTGTACACAGCACTACGTGTGTCCACAGATCTCTCACAGCATGGTGCTAATGATGGAAAGCTCCCTATGGATGGGATGACTAGAAGAGTCTGTACAGATAAAAGGACACCCGAGAATTGAGACGTACTATTTATAAGGCTATATTGTGGCCTGTTCTCTCCTGATAGAAAGGTGGAGATAGGTTGGCCATACATTAGAGAACTTTCTTGTGCAATTTTTCCTTACCAAAACCATATAATAGGAGGTAAAACCTAAACACTTTCCAATGGTATGCAGTCAGGCACTACGTAGCTGAAGGTAAATCTAAAGGAAATTGAATAAGAAAATTGTATAATGCAGTGTCCTCAGGGCCCACTAACAGGCCAGGTTTGCAAGATAACTGAAATACAATGGAACCTTGGATTACGAGCATAATCCGTTCCAGGAGAATGCTTGTAATCCAAAGTACTTGCATATCAAAGCGAGTTTCCCCATTGAAGTAAATGAAAACTAAAATAATTTTTGGCATGCAATACCGCATGTGGCCAGAGGTGGGAGGGGGCGTAGGAGAGCCTCGGAGAGGACACCTTGGCTAAACTCGGAAAACCTCAGAATGGGCTCCAGCTCCCCCCACCTCAGGCCAAGCGCGGTATTGCACACTGCTTTGGCTTGAATCCTGCTCGTTTTGCGAGCCAACACCCGGAAACTGAGTCAGGATTTTAAAAAATACAGCGCTCGTATTGCGAAGCGCTTGTTAACCACGCAATCCGAGGTTCCACTGATATCATTTGCTGCTCAGTGATTGCAGTATTCTAGTCTGCATCTCCCCAGGGTAATACATAAAATCTGGCCTGTTAGTGGGCCCTGAGGACAAGGTTGATGACCGCTGGTAAATTTAAGGCCAGCTTAAGACTTAAGCTAATACATCCAGAATTGGGACCATGGCTGGGCACTTAGATGGCCAGGACCCTTCCCTCCACCTGTATGTCAGTAATAGATGAGCCTAGGCCATGGGCGCTCAAACTGGTGGCCCTCAAGCTGTTGCAAAACTACAATTCCCATCATGCCTCTGCCTTTGGGAGTCATGCTTGTAACTGTCAGCGGCTTGCAATGCCTCATGGGACTTGTAGTCCCGCAACAGCTGGAGGGTCACAGGTTGAGCACCCATGGCCTAGGCCCAGGGAGAGAACCACACATCCCTGCATGCTTCCCATACATTATGGGACCTATAGGTAGGTAGGTGGCTCGGCTCTGCTGCAGAACGAGGCTTAGAACTGCTATACGCTGCAGCACATCCCCTTCCCAGAAGACACCTCTGTATTGAGCCCTTAATTATATTCAGGGCCTCCATTACATTTCAGGGTTTAGCAGGTAGGCACAGCGGGGTTGCTAGTATGGGGGGGGGGGGGGCAGGCAGGTGGCGCAGGCTCGGGCGGTGGGGCATGCAATTCCTGTGCTCCGCCAGGTCTTCCTTCTGCAGTGCAGGTAGTCTCGCAGAGACCAGAAACTGAAAGAAGACAGCAGTCTCTCCTATTGCATGTGGCGCTGGCTTGTATCCACAGTTTGACAATGTCATCCACTCAGCGTAAAAAAAAAAAAAAAACTACGGTGCAACAACATGAAGCGGGTCGGGTCCCATCGTCCCGTATGTGTGGTGTCAGTTCCAGGAGGATATGCCTTTGACTGTGGTGTAGAGATGGCCCCCTCGGCAGGGCTCAGTGCTGGTGAAGGGACGGTGGAGGATGAGCCGGGTCGGGCTGAGGACTTCGGAGTCTCCAGGAATCGGCCGCACACACAGAGCGCTCTGTGCAAGCAGAATGGAGCAGACTCATACAGGGGGGGTCATTCTCTTCACCAACACAGGAGGTTTATTGTAGGAAGGGAAAAAAAGGGAGCAGAACCTTGCTGGGTACCTTGGAGAGACGGGAAGCTCGCAGATGTCTTCAGATGGTTATATTGCATTTTTAGATTCCAGGCTCTCAGCTACCTGATCATGGCTGTCCCTCCTCTGGCCCTTCATGCCTCCAGCCATGGCGCAACTATGTTTTGTGCGTGAAGCGTGCCCAGACCTGTTGGAGCTGGGAGCGGGAGATGCGCAGCACAGAGGGCACCAGTCTGTGGTTGCCAGCTGGCAGAGGTGCATGGCGACGGTGAGGCAGGCGTATGGGACTGCTCTCCGCGGAGCGGCTGCGCTGGATGAAGGTGCCTGTAGGATGTGGATAATGTTCTGTCTCCAGTGTTGAGGATGAGAAGACGGAAGACGCCAGTCTACGGAGGGGGCTGTACCTCGGCAGGGGGTGCTGGGAAAGCCTGTCCTCCTCCAGCTGAAAAACATCAAGAAGAGCGGAGGGAAAGGAGTCAGGCAATGTTGAGACTTGCTTCCTGCTTCTAGCTACGTGTAGCGTTAGTGCATGCTTGTGGGGCGTCTTCGGGGAGCACCCCCGTACCATTGGGCCTGCACCACCTGCCCCTTCCCAATGGGCCTCCCTTATGGAGGAAATAGGAAAGTGTAGTTGGGAGGCTCTGAGGAACGGATTTTTTTTTTGCTGCAGTCAATATAAACCAGTTTTACACAGTACGGAAGAAGGTGGAGCGACACAGAACTGCGCAGAGGAGTCAGGATGACTACATATTACAGGAACCAGATGGACTGTGCACTGGAGACACAAGAATCAGAATTAAAGAAAATGCCAGAACCGACCTGACCCACTGCAGAGGTGATGATAGTGACTAAATACTACCAAGGTCACCCAACCTTCTGCCATATACAACATACTGCTGAGGCTGCACTATCATAAACTCCCCAGTGTCACTACTTCATACCTCCCAACCGTCCCTGATTTCGAGGGATTATCCCTGATTTCGAGGGACTGTCCCTGATTTCGAGGGACTGTCCCTGATTTCGAGGGACTGTCCCTGATTTCGAGGGACTGTCCCTGATTTGGAGCAAAATCCCTCTGTCCCTCATTCCTCCTCATCTGTCCCTCATTTTGGTCTGATCTATATAGATGTATATAAAATGCACCTTTTATCTATCAAAAAGTGTTTCCCAGCGCTAAACCTTTCATCTGATTTCTAAATTGCTGCATTTGTAAATTCCAAAAGCCAATATAAAGGAATAGTATTGTTAAAAAAAAAGCACTTGTGGGTTTAACCAATCTTGTTTTTTGTACAATTCTCCTTTAAGGGGGTGTGGCAAGGGGTGTGTCCTATTTCTGCATACTTTTGCTGATAGGTGTCCCTCATTCCCATCTCAAAAAGTTGGGAGGTGTGCTACTTTATATACCCAAAGTTCAATATAGTCAGTTAGACATGCAGCACAGTGATGTAGGGTGGTGGTGTCATTTCTAGCGCAGGGGGTCCTACAGGGTGGAGGGTCACCATGGATGCAGAAGGTCATGTGGAGTGAGGGGAGTCACATTGAGTGAAGAGGGTCCCCCTGGGTGCAGACGGTCATGGGGAGTCACATTGAGTGAAGAGGGTCACCCTGGGTGCAGAAGGTCATGTGGAGTGAGGGGAGTCACATTGAGTGAAGAGGGTCACCCTTGGTTGCAGAAGGTCATGTGGAGTGAGGGGGAGTCACATTAGAGGACCACCTTGAGCGCAAAAGGTCATGTGGAGTGAGGGGAGTCACATTGAGTAAAGAGGGTCACCCTGGGTGTAGAAGGTCATGTGGAGTGAGTAGAGTCACATTGAGTGAAGAGGGTCCCCCTGGGTGCAGAAGGTCATGTGGAGTGAGGGAAGTCACATTGAGTGAAAAGAGTCACCCTGGGTGCAGAAGGTCATGTGGAGTGAGTGGAGTCACATTGAGTGAAGAGGGTCACCCTGGTTGCAGAAGGTCATGTGGAGTGAGGGGAGTCACATTGAGTAAAGAGGGTCACCCTGGGTGCAGAAGGTCATGTGGAGTGAGGGGAGTCACATTGAGTGAAGAGGGTCACCCTGGGTGTAGAAGGTCATGTGGAGTGAGGGGAGTCACATTGAGTGCAAGGGTTTAAAATGAGTGGAGGAGGTCATGTGGCATGGGGGGTTGCACACTGGGTTAGGAGGATCACATCAGGTAAAGTGGGTTACACCAGGTGCTGGGGGTCATGCTGGGTTGAGGAAGTCACACTGGGTGAAGTGGGTCACACCATGTGCAAGGGGGTGATGCCAGGTTGAGGGGGTCACACTGGGTAAAGTGGGTCACATCAGGTGCAGGGGGTCATCACGGGTCACTCTAATTTGAGGGAGTCATAATGGGTGGAAGGTGACTTAAGGTTGAGGGGGTCACTGTGGGCAGGGGGCGTCACACTAGAGTCCCTAGCTAACGTACAATAACATGCCACGCACTTCTCTATGTAGAAATACTACCAGCCAGGAGAACCTTTCCTGCCCAGTCACCAATGTCTAATGTTTCACATACAGAGAAGAAAGTTTAAAAAAAGAAATAAATCTACAAGGTCAGAACTGGAGGAATAGCAGAATGTGGAGACCAGTGCCCCAGGATAGAAAGAAATAAATACTATATAATGCTGAACCATAATTAGGGAGAATAATGATGATCCATCATATAAGACCCCAACTACAGATCCATCTGCCTTACAGCACCCATCTAGAGAAACCCTCCATCCTACCATACCCTCATTGCCTGGCTACCACGTCCCCGTTCACCTGTCTCTAACCTTGATCACCCAACCGTAACCCTGATCACCTAACTGAAGCCTTGATCTCTAGACCCCAACCCTGATTACTTGACCGCAACTCTGATCACCTGAACGCACCCTGTTCTCCTGACCCCAATCTTGATCACCTAACCTGGTCCCTGATCACCTGTTCCTAACCTTGATCACCCAACCGTAACTCTGATCATCTGACTGCAGCCTTAATTTTCTGACCGCAACCCTAATTACCTGACCACAATCCTGATTACCTGACCACAACTTTAAACCCCTGACCTCAACCCTTATCTTCTGACCACAACCCTGATCACCTGCCTACAACCCTGATCTTCTAACTGCAACCCTGATTACCTGACCACAACTTTAATCTCCTGACCACAACCTTGATCACCTCGCCACAATCCTGATCACCTGCCTACAACCCTGATCCTCTGACGGCAACCCTGATCTTCTGACTGCAACCCTGATCACCTGGCCACAACGTTAATCACCTGGGCGCAAACCTGTTCACCTGACTGCAACCCTGATCTCCTGACTGCAACCCTGATCTCCTGACTGCAACCCTGATCACCTCGCCACAACCCTGATCACCTCGCCACAACCCTGATCTCCTGACTGCAACCCTGAGCACTTGACCCCAATCTTGATCACCTAACCAGGTCCCTGATCACTTGTCCCTAACCTTGATCACCCAACCATAACTCTGATCATCTGACTGCAGCCTTAATTTTCTGACCGCAACCCTAATTACCTGACCACAACTTTAATCCCCTGACCGCAACCCTGATCACCTGCCTACAACCCTAATCCTCTGACCGCAACCCTAATCCTCTGACCGCAACCCTGATCTTCTGACTGCAACTCTGATCACCTGACCACAACGTTAATCACCTGGCCGCAAACCTGTTCACCTGACTGCAACCGTGATCTCCTGACTGCAACCCTGAGCACTTGACCCCAATCTTGATCACCTAACCAGGTCCCTGATCACTTGTCGCTAACCTTGATCACCCAACCGTAACTCTGATCATCTGACTGCAGCCTTAATTTTCTGACCACAAGCCTAATTACCTGACCACAATCCTGATTACCTGACTGCAACCCTGATTACCTGACTGCAACCCTTATGTCCTGACCACAACCTTGATCACCTCGCCACAACCCTGATCACCTGACTGCAACCCTCATCTCCTAACCACAACCCTGAACACCTGCCTACAACCCTAATCCTCTGACCGCAACCCTGATATTCTGACTGCAACTCTGATCACCTGACCACAACGTTAATCACCTGGCAGCAAACCTGTTCACCTGACTGCAACCCTGATCTCCTGACTGCAACCCTGAGCACTTGACCCCAATCTTGATCACCTAACTAGGTCCCTGATCACTTGTCCCTAGCCTTGATCACCCAACCGTAACTCTGATCATCTGACTGCAGCCTTAATTTTCTGACCGCAACCCTAATTACCTGACTGCAACCCTGATCACCTGGCCACAACGTTAATCACCTGGGCGCAAACCTGTTCACCTGACTGCAACCCTGATCTCCTGACTGCAACCCTGATCTCCTGACTGCAACCCTGATCACCTCGCCACAACCCTGATCACCTCGCCACAACCCTGATCTCCTGACTGCAACCCTGAGCACTTGACCCCAATCTTGATCACCTAACCAGGTCCCTGATCACTTGTCCCTAACCTTGATCACCCAACCATAACTCTGATCATCTGACTGCAGCCTTAATTTTCTGACCGCAACCCTAATTACCTGACCACAACTTTAATCCCCTGACCGCAACCCTGATCACCTGCCTACAACCCTAATCCTCTGACCGCAACCCTAATCCTCTGACCGCAACCCTGATCTTCTGACTGCAACTCTGATCACCTGACCACAACGTTAATCACCTGGCCGCAAACCTGTTCACCTGACTGCAACCGTGATCTCCTGACTGCAACCCTGAGCACTTGACCCCAATCTTGATCACCTAACCAGGTCCCTGATCACTTGTCGCTAACCTTGATCACCCAACCGTAACTCTGATCATCTGACTGCAGCCTTAATTTTCTGACCACAAGCCTAATTACCTGACCACAACCCTGATTACCTGACTGCAACCCTTATGTCCTGACCACAACCTTGATCACCTCGCCACAACCCTGATCACCTGACTGCAACCCTCATCTCCTAACCACAACCCTGAACACCTGCCTACAACCCTAATCCTCTGACCGCAACCCTGATATTCTGACTGCAACTCTGATCACCTGACCACAACGTTAATCACCTGGCGGCAAACCTGTTCACCTGACTGCAACCCTGATCTCCTGACTGCAACCCTGAGCACTTGACCCCAATCTTGATCACCTAACTAGGTCCCTGATCACTTGTCCCTAGCCTTGATCACCCAACCGTAACTCTGATCATCTGACTGCAGCCTTAATTTTCTGACCGCAACCCTAATTACCTGACTGCAACCCTGAATACCTGACCACAACTTTAATCCCCTGACCGCAACCCTGATCTCCTGACCGCAACCCTGATCTTCTGACTGCAACCCTGATCACAACCTTGATCACCTGACTGCAAACCCTGATCACTTTACCACAACCCTGGTTACATCACGTGATCATCCCTACAATACAGCATTACTACTCCCTGTAGCTGATACCTGGCTCTCCCTGTGCTATGCTGGTGGGTGACCTGTAACATGACTTGTATGGTGCAGAGTTCAGGCTGCTCCTGTATAAATATGTATAGCCTCTTCCTATCTATATCTGGTAGTTTGTTTTTATATCTGTTGTGATGCTATAGGTGACAGCACATTACCCCAGAGAGGTGACAGCACATTACCCCATAGAGGTGACAGCACATTACCCCATAGAGGTGACAGCACATTACCCCATAGAGGTGACAGCACATTACCCCATAGAGGTGACAGCACATTACCCCATAGAGGTGACAGCACATTACCCCATAGAGGTGACAGCACATTACCCCATAGAGGTGACAGCACATTACTCCATAGAGGTGACAGCACATTACCCCATAGAGGTGACAGCACATTACCCCATAGAGGTGACAGCACATTACCCCAAAAAGGTGACAGCACATTACCCCATAGAGGTGACAGCAAATTACCCCAAAAAGGTGACAGCACATTACCCCATAGAGGTGACAGCACATTACCCCATAGAGGTGACAGTAGATTACCCCATAGAGGTGACAGCACATTACCCCATAGAGGTGACAGCACATTACCCCATAGAGGTGACAGCAAATTACCCCAAAAAGGTGACAGCACATTACCCCATAGAGGTGACAGTAGATTACCCCATAGAGGTGAAGGCACATTACCCCGAGGTGAAGGCACATTACCCCATAGAGGTGAAGGCACATTACCCCATAGAGGTGACAGCACATTACCCCAGAGAGGTGAAGGCACATTACCCCATAGAGGTGACAGCACATTACCCCATAGAGGTGACAGTAGATTACCCCATAGAGGTGACAGCACATTACCCCATAGAGGTGACAGCAAATTACCCCAAAAAGGTGACAGCACATTACCCCATAGAGGTGACAGTAGATTACCCCATAGAGGCGAAGGCACATTACCCCATAGAGGTGACAGCACATTACCCCAGAGAGGTGACAGCACATTACCCCATAGAGGTGACAGCACATTACCCCATAGAGGTGACAGTAGATTACCCCATAGAGGCGAAGGCACATTACCCCATAGAGGTGACAGCACATTACCCCCATAGAGGTGACAGCACATTACCCCATAGAGGTGACAGCACATTACCCCATAGAGGTGAAGGCACATTACTCCATAGAGGTGACAGCACATTACCCCCATAGAGGTGACAGCACATTACCCCAGAGAGGTGACAGCAGATTGTGAAATCAGACAGGAATGAGAGAAGGAAAATGATATGTCACAACACTACCATGTATAATTTTTCTACATCAGGGTTTCCTCCATCACAATTTTTCCAGTCTTGACTTGTCCTCTCGTAAAACAACCCATGTACTCAACTTACACCTCAGACTCCACTCTACACTCATTTATGAACTCCTTTTCCCTCCCAATCTGGTTCTTATTTAATTTTTAGCACTCTGCCCATGGACTGACCTACTAGACAGGGCATCACTAAATGATGGACGGCGGTCCAAATCCGAAGTTACTGCCCTAACCGGACCCTCGCGGTCCCGCCATTTAGGAGCCAGCTTTTCCCCCAAGGCGGTCCTAGCAACCAGTCATCATCTTGTTAATAAGAAAAGTTACCTCCAGCTTCGCCTGCCACTCAGAACTGAACAGCCTCCGGCTCCTCACTCTGCCTACAATGGCAGCGGCTTGGGGAAAAAACAGGCTCCTGCTCGCCGCTCAGAACTGTACAACCTCCCGGTCTCCTTTGCAGTATGGCGGGTTGGCAACCTGCGATCTGGGCTTGTCAACCCAACATTCCAGAGCAGGAGGTCGCGGGCCGCATAAGAGGGCTCCGCGGGCCACTTGTTGGCCACCCCTGACCTACAGCGATGACGTGCAACCAGCAATGTTATTAATATGGTACCCATCTCACACTTTGGTCAACCTTGCCCATTATTATTAATCTCCGTTGTGCATCTGGCATACAGAGTCTTTACATACGTGGGTGACCCTGCGGTCATGTTGGTGTGTATGACATATTTTCCATCAGCTCTGGTCTTACCTGTCTCTGAGGTCCAGTGGGGTCTGACTCCCTCCTCCGTTGTCGTGATGCCGAATGGGAGTGTGATGGACTTGCAGGTGGAACATCCCCTCTGCCGTCAGAACCTTCATGTGGGGATGAGGGCTCTTCCTCCGCTACAGTCTGCATGGTCCGAGGCCGAGCTTCGTGCACTTTAGGCCTCACAGCAGCATCTCCGCCCACAGTCTTTCTCCTCTCCTCCCCGTCATCCAAAGGCCGCAGCTCCTCAGGCTCTTCATCCGTTGTCCCCGAGGTGGTTGGTTCTGCTCCTGGATGGAAGTCCTTCAACTCAGTCTCTTTGTCTATGATGACCCATTCCTTACTGTCAAAGTCCTCCTCCTCAGCAAGTGGGACAGAGCGGAAGGCATTACTAAGGGCTTCTTGCTCTACAGATGCTGAGACTTCCATGCGCCCGCTAGCTTGCCGGTCAACCTGACCCGTGTCAATGGACAACATTTGAGCAGGCTGCGATGAGCACGCCTGGCGAGATGGAGAAGCGGGGAGGTCCATGCGTGATCTGCAGGGCACAAATTGCAAAAATGTGATGATTAGAAACCTTTTATGCCATATAGTGTTCATCTTCATTACCAATTCTAAAAGCTAAAGACCTGGGGGTAGATTTGCGCCCTCTTACGGAGGCGCAGCGTACCGTTTTTACACGACGCCTCCGTAAATTACGTGTGCTACGCTTCATTCACGAAGCAGTAGCTCTGTAATTTGCTGGGGGGGGTTCCGTAAAACTGGCCGGCGTAAGCGCGCGTAATTTAAATGATCCCGTAGGGGGCGTGGATCATTCAAATTAGGCGCATTCCCGCACCAAACGTAGTGCGCATGCTCCTTCGGGAAACTTTCCCGACGTGCATTGCGGCAAATGACGTCGCAAGGACGTCATTTGCTTTAACGTGAATGTAAATGGCGTCCAGCGCTATTCACGATTCATTTACGCAAACGACGTAATTTTCAAACATCGCGACGCGGGAACGACGCTAATAGCAGGAACAGCCTTACGCGGAAACCGACAAACGCAAACGACGTAAAATGCGAACGCCGGGCGCGCGTATGGTTGTGAATCGGCGTGAGTATGCAATTTGCATACTCTACGCTGACCACTACGGGAACGCCACCTAGCGGCCAGCGTAAGAATGCACCCTAAGATACGACGGCATAAAAGCCTTATGCCAGTCATATCTTAGGCTACAGTCGGCGTATCGAGCTTTCTGAATACAGAAAAGTCGATACGCCGGCGCAAATTAGCAATTACGCTGCGTATCTATGAATACGCAGGCGTAATTGCTACCTGAATCTACCCCCTGTATTTTACTAATCAAACTCAGTTTATGATGACCAGTCAGTTATAAATGAAGAGGAAAATAAACCATTTCTATATTATCCACCTTGCCACAGCGACTGACAAGATGGCTGCACGCTCTTTGCAAAGGTTGTTACTTATTCAAGCCACCCAGAGACACCAAAGCTGCTGCTGTTTAATCTGTAATGTGACCCAACCACACCTTCAGGATGTGTAGGACCACAGCGGGGAGATCTCCATCCATAGCATGGCTGAACTTGGCATTTCAAGTGAGATACCTTTGTCAAAAATAAGTTCTCTGGGCCAGATTCTCGTAGAATCGGCGTTGGCGTAGCGTAAGCCATTTACACTACGCCACCGCAACTTACTGGAGCAAGTGCCGTATTCCTCAAGCACTTGCTCCGTAATTTGGCCGCGTAATTCAAAGGGGGCGGCTTGTATTCAAATTAAGCGCGCCCCCGCGCCGATTGAACTGCGCATGCGCCGGGCTGAAAAATAGCCCAGTGCGCATGCTCCAGCTCACGACGGAAAACGTCAATGACGCCGACGTGTGCGTCATTGACGTAAAGTCGTATTCAAGAACGACTAAGGCCCCGTACACACGAGGGGATCTCCGCTGGAAACGGTCCGCTGGATTTGGATCCGATGGCTTGTACTCACCATCGGATCAAAATCCGCGCGGAATTCATCCGCGGTGACGTGTCGCGACGTGCGCGACACTGGAAGGTAAGTACTTCCACGCATGCGTCGAATCATTACGACGCATGCGAGGGAGGGGAGCGGACGGATTGATCCGGTGAGTCTGTACAGACCACCGGATCAATCCGCTGGACCTGATTCAAGCGGATAGATTTCTTAGCATGCTAAGAAATTTATATCCGCTTGAAATCGATCCGGCCGAGAAATCTCTGCGGATAAATATCCGCTAGGCCGTACAGACGACCGGATTTGTCCGCTGAAACTGATCCGCGGATTAATTCCAGCAGATAGATCCGGTCGTGTGTACGAGGCCTTAGGACGCCATACTTAACATGGCATACGGCGGACTGGCGTAAGGTTACCCCTCATATAGCAGAGGTAACCTTACGCTTACGCAAACAACGTAAACGACGAGTACGCGACGCAAATTCGTTCGGGAATCGGCGTATCAGGCTCATTTGCATAGTCAAATGAGACCTGAACGTAAACGCCACCTAGCGGTCAGCGTTGTATTGCATTTAGGATCCGACGGTGTAAGCGACTTACACCAGTCGGATCCTAGCCTAATTCTGGCGTATCATGTTTTGCGAATACAAAACAATGATACGCCGGCGGGAAATTTGAATTACGCCGGTGTATCAGTAGATACACCGGCGTAACTCTTTTGAGAATCTGGCCCTCTGTATATTACTACTGTGAGGCCTCGTACACACGACCGAGAATCTCGTCGTAAAAGAAATAGTCCCAGATTCACATACCTCGGCGCATCTTTATGCGGGCGTAGCGTATCGAATATACGCTACGCCGACGCTGCGCAGAGCGGCGAGCACAGTATTCACAAAGGAAATGCTCCCAACGTTGCGCCGGCGTAACGTAAATTCGTAGGCGTAAGCCCGCCTAATTCAAAGTAGGTGGAAATGGGCGTGATCCATTTAAATGAACCGTGACCCCATGCAA
The DNA here is from genome assembly GCF_905171775.1 of Rana temporaria. Lineage (NCBI taxonomy): Eukaryota > Metazoa > Chordata > Amphibia > Anura > Ranidae > Rana > Rana temporaria. The sequence goes on along the minus strand of NC_053492.1, from coordinate 467,376,295 downwards.
GGTGAAGGTGTTAGAATAAAAAACATATATAATGTTTGTGGATTCTAATTAGAAAGAAGGAGATGGCAGTGAAAACAGACAGGGGGAGCTCCATTAGCATTGCTGGTTGTCTTGTCATACCACCGACTATCACAAGATGGCGCCAGATCACAGAAGGAAGCATAGGCCTGCAGAAGGCCGCAAAGCCGCAGCCTCAATTACCGGCCGGCGCGGCCCGACACGATCGCGCGGTGGGGGTGCACGGAGACACAGGATACCCCCAGCTGTGCCGCCGCAGGCGACAGGTCGCTAATTCTAGTCGCAATGAAGACCTGGCGTCCGGGATTTGTCGAACCCTGCTCTAGGTGCAGGCAAGGTTAAATCAAACCTGATTTAAGCCAGCCAAGCCTGCAGTGTCAAGCTTGTGATAGAGTGTGATAGATTGTGTAATACCTGATTAACTGCCTGTCTGTTTGCTCTACTCCACTAGACAGGATTTCCCTGTGTATGACCTCAGATTGAATAACGACTATTTTCTGAACTCCATCTGCCTTTTACCTGGACTGTCATTGAACCACTCTGCTTGTCTCACAACTGCAAGTACCTGTTTTTCTCAGTTCACGCCTGCCCTGGCGTGGTGGCCAAGGCACTATAGCATCGTGTATAACAGGGCTTGATGAATTTGCTTGGAATCTAGGAGCCAGCTAAAAAAGTTAGGAGCCTGTTTTTTATTTATTTTTTTGAACAACAAAAATTAACCGATTTTAAATTTTAAAACGTTTTCCGTCGGAAAAATAGAGAACCAGCTCTCAATCTTTTGTTTGCGGAAATTCCGACAGAAAAAGTCAGACGGAGCATACACACGGTCGGAATTTCCGACAAAAAGCTCACATCGGACTTTTCACGTCGAAATTTCCGATCGTGTGTACGCCGCATTAGGCTTCTTTTGCTGAGGAAGATAAGTACTTTGGGCCAGATTCACAAAAGGGATACGACGGCGTTTCTCCTGATTCGCCGTCGTATCTCTGTTTCTATCTATGCGGCTGATTCATAGAATCAGTTACGCATAGATATCCATAAGATCCGACAGGCGTAATAGTTTTACACTGTCGGATCTTAGGATGCAGTACCGCGGCCGCCGCTGGGGGGAGTTTGCGTCGTAAACCAGCGTCGGGTATGCAAATTAGGAGTTACGGCCGATCCACGACGGTTTTTCCGTAGTCAAGTTTCCCGTCGCAAAGTTAGTCGTTTTTTTTGGTGCCCTAACTTTAGTCAGCAAGTGTATTGCTGTCTAAAGTATGGCCGTCGTTCCCGCGTCGAAATTCAAAATTTAACATGTATCATAATATATATGTTTTTAAGTTAATTTTCCTATGCTCTTTTTGTATACCACGGGGCAGATCCTCAAAGAATCTCTTGATACGCCGGCGTAATTTCAAATTTTGCGCGTCATATCTTTGTTTTGGTATCCACAAAACAAGATACGGCGGCATCTCGTCTTGATCCGACAGGCGTACGTCTTCGTACGCCGTCGGATCTAAGCTGCAATCATTCGGCGGCCGCTAGGTGGCGTTCCCGTCGAAATCCGCGTCGAGTATGCAAATTAGCTAGTTACGGCGATCCACGAACGTGGCTCTACTCTCTCTACGGAAGTCGCATCCCTATGTCTCAGTGCTGTGGACTCTCACCTCCTCTCCTGATGATCGGCTCTGTCCGCTGTAGATAGCCTGTCGGATTCAGGACTGTTGATGCGCCGGTAATGGAGGGAGCGCGCCTGTGTAGTAGGGGATTCGGGAGGAGCCCGGACAGGGGAGCTGGGACATCCATGGCGGCTGTGGTCGTCCTCCATCAGGCACTGTGTCTGCAGAGAAAGGAGACCACATTCATTATTACACCCTGAGGATTTCCATCATTAGAAGCTCATGCAATCATAAAATGTGTCTTCTATTAACTGAAATTAACCACTTCCATACCAGGGGGGCACTTATACACCTTCCCGCCCAGACCAATTTTTAGCTTTCAGCGCTGTTGCACTTTGAATGACAATTGCGCGGTCATGCTACACTGTACCCAAACTAAATTTTTATCATTTTGTACCCACAAATAGAGCTTTCTTTTGGTGGTATTTGATCACCTCTGGGATATTTATTTTCTGCAAAAAAAATTAAAAAATTACCGAAAATTTAGAAAAAAAAGCAAGTTAGGCTTACCGGTAACTTGTTTTCCAGAAGTCTTTCAGGACAGCACCTCGAGAGATAGTGGCTCCTCCCTCTCCAACAGGAAACACCTTCATTCCAAACTTTAAAGGGAGGCTCCTCCCAGCACACTTCAGTTGTTACCGAGAAACCTCCGGCCCCGGCTGGAACATATAAACACATAGGTTAGTCACAGCATGGCATATTTAACAAGTATCTCAAACGGGCGGGTTGCTGCTGTCCTGAAAGACTTCTGGAAAACAAGTTACCGGTAAGCCTAACTTGCTTTTTCCCAGAGCGTCTTTCAGGACAGCACCTCGAGAGGATACCAGAGACTTACCACCTTAGGGCGGGACAACAGCTTGTAGGACCTTTCTGCCAAATGCTTGGTCCTTGGCAGAAATCAGGTCCAATCTATAATGCCGTATAAACGTGTTAAAGCTTGACCACGTCGCCGCCCTGCAGATTTGTTCCGGGGTGGCACCAGCTCTCTCTGCCCATGAGGTCGCAAGCGCTCTTGTAGAGTGGGCACAGATCCCATCTGGTGGGACAATCTTCGCATGCAAATAGGCCTCCCTGACGGCTAGCTTTAACCATCTGGCTATCGTGCCCTTTGAGGCTGGATGGCCCCTTCTTTTGCCCCCAAATAAAACAAACAGTGAATCTGATTGTCTGAAGGACTCTGTTATTTTAAGGTAGCATACCAGAGCCCTTCTCACATCTAGCATGTGAAAAAACGATTCTTTTTCCCCCGAGGGGTTTGAACAAAACGTAGGTAGCACAATCTCTTGAGCTCGATTGGCCGCTGAGGCTACCTTGGGTAAGAATTTTGGGTCTGTTCTAAGCACAACCCTATCCGAAAATAAAGAAAAATACGGTTCCCTTATTGACAGGGCCTGTAGTTCGCTCACCCTACGGGCTGAGGTGATAGCGACCAAAAAAAGAACCTTTAAGGTAGCATCTCTAAGAGAAGCATCACCCAAAGGTTCAAAAGGCTTTCCAGCTAAAGCTTTCAAAACAATTGACAAATCCCACTTCGGGAAACCCCTGACCTGTGGCGGCCTAGCCCTCGAGAGGGCTCTAAAGAACCTTGATACCAACGGTTCGGAGGCTATTGATCTTTCTAGGAAGACTGCTAAGGCGGATACCTGCACTTTCAGAGTGCTGACCGCTAACCCCATATCTGCTCCGTTTTGCAAAAATTCTAGAATGGCCCTCAAACTGCTAGGTTCCATGTTAGCAGTGTGACACCAGGACGTAAATACCCTCCAAACTTTAGCGTAGATGGCTCTTGTGACCTTCTTCCTGCTATTTAATAGGGTAGACACTAACCGATCCGAAAACCCCTTATCCTCTAGGATCTTTCTTTCAGAAACCAAGCTGAAAGGGAGAGCCTGGATACGTCCGGATGACACACTGGACCCTGACTCAGAAGATCTGACCTGCAAGGTAGGTGCCAACATGGTCTTGTAGCCATGCTTAGGAGTGTCGAGAACCATGGTCTCTTGGGCCAAAACGGAGCAATCAGGATTACTGGGACTCCTTCCTTCTGAATCTTTCTCAGGACCAGTGGAATCAGTTGGAACGGGGGGAAAGCGAAGGAGAGATGAAATCCCCAGGGATGCGCCAGGGCATCCACCCCTAAGGAGCCCTCCAGTCTGTTTAGGGAAAAAAACAGAGGTACCTGGGAGTTTTCTCTCGAAGCAAATAAGTCCACCTCTGGTTGACCCCACTTGCTGACTATTTCTGCAAAGACTTCGGGGTTTAGAGACCACTCCGACTCCTGAACCTGACGCCTGCTCAGAAAATCTGCCACCCCATTCAGGGATCCCCTCAGGTGTATTGCCGAGAGGGATCGCAGATTTTTTTCTGCCCATAATAGAGTGCTTTCGGCCAACATCAGCAGGGACTTGCTTCTGGTGCCCCCCTGCCTGTTCAAATACGCTACGGCCGTAGCGTTGTCCGTCAACACCTGGACATGTTGGTCTAGAAGACCCGGAGCAAACCTCTCTAGAGCTAATGAGACTGCTCTCAACTCCCTCCAGTTCGAGGATCGGGCTGATTCCTCCTTTGACCATCGGCCCTGAACAAAGTTCTTTCCCAAATGGGCTCCCCATCCCCAGGCACTGGCATCTGTCGTTATCCTTTCCCCCACCGGAAAGGACCAACTCAGACCTCTCGAGAGCACCCTTTGGTCCTTCCACCAATATAGGGATCTTTTTACCCGAGATGGAATCTTTACTAGACTGTCCAGGGAATTGAGGTTGTGATCCCATGACTTTAACAGAAAACTTTGTAGGCACCGAAAATGCAGCCTTGCCCACTGGATTGCAGGCATGGTTGAGGTTAATAGTCCTAACGCCGCCATTATTTGCCTTATGGATATGGGTTGATAGGACTGAAGTCGAGAGATTGTCTCGTGGACCTTGATCTTTTTTTCTTGGGGCAGAAATATACTTTGGCTCAGCGAGTTCACCTGAAATCCTAGAAACAGAATATCCTGAGCAGGTACCAATGAGGATTTCTGGAGGTTCAGGATCCATCCCAGGGACTCCAGGTGAGTCTGAGCCGTGGCCACGTCTATCAGTAATTTTTCCCTTGACGGGGCAAAAAATAGCAGGTCGTCTAGATATGGGACCACTGCTACTCCCTGTAACCGCAGCGGGGCCAAGGCTTCCGCCATCACCTTGGTAAACACCCGGGGTGAGGATGAGAGCCCGAAAGGCAGAGCCCTGTACTGCAGATGCTGAACTATCCCCCCTCTCCTTACCGCAAACCTGAGGTATCTTTGGGATTGCGGAGAGATCGGGATGTGCAGGTAGGCGTCCCTTAAATCTATCGACGCCATGAAGCAACCTGGCGTCAATAAATTTCGGACCGAGAAAATAGAGTCCATTTTGAACCTCCTGTACCTGACTGACCTGTTTAGGGGTTTCAGGTTTAAGATCATCCTGAATTTCCCTGTCGGTTTCCTTACCAGGAAAATATGGGAGTAGAAACCCAGGCCTTGTTCTGCCTGAGGTACCTCTATTATTACCCCCTGCTGCCTCAACTCCTTTAAAGAGGATTTCATGGCCAGGGATTTTGCTGGATCCTTCGGGAAATTTGTCACCAGAAATCTTTGGGGTGGAGTTTCTGAAAACTCTATCTCGTAACCCCAGGACAGGGTGGTCAGAATGTACTGATTGGTGGTTATCTCTGACCATCGCGGAAGAAACCTTTGTAATCTTCCGCCAACCCGGGACGCCGAGTCATTGCGTTTTTTGGGGCTGTGCAGGAGGATTGAAAAGGATTCCCTTCTTTTCTTTGGCTTTCTGTGCCCAACCTCTCCTGTCCCCTTGGGGTTTGTTACCCTTATCTTGTGCCCTTTGCTGACGAAAAAAACGTCTAGGGGGCTGCCTTTTCCTTTTGACCGGGAAAGATTTCTTTCTATCTGCGGTCCTGTCCAGGATATTATCTAAGTCTGGACCAAATAAGAGATCTCCTGAGAAAGGGATACCGCAAAGTTTGTTCTTTGATGCGGCATCCCCTGGCCAGGTCTTTAGCCAAAGCGCCCTCCTGGCCGAATTAGCCAGGGCCGCTGACCTTGCTGACATTTTAATGGCCTCCACTGAGGCATCTGCAATGTAGGCTACTGCCGCGGTCAGAGTAGAAAACGATTCCAGAATCTCCTCCTTCGACGAATCAGCCGAAATATGATTCTTCAGCTGACTTGTCCAGAATTCTAGATTCCGGGCAACACAGGTTGTGGCCATGGCGGGCTTTAAACCATTCATGATTGACTGCCAAGATCTTTTGAGGAGGAGATCCATGCGCTTATCCATGGGGTCCCTTAGAACGCCCATGTCCTCAAAGGCTAGGTCCGTGGACCTAGATACTTGCGAAAAAGCCGCATCGAGTTTTGGAACTTTATTCCAAACTGCTGTTTGATCCTCCTCAAAGGGAAAGCGCCTCTTATGTGCTTTAGGGAAAAAGGGTTTTTTCTCTGGGTCCTGCCATTCTCTAACTATGGTCTCAGAAATCACTGAATGGACCGGAATGACCCGCCCCTTTGACTCACCCAGACCCGCATACATGCGGTCATGCAAGGTTAGATCCCTTTTTTCCTCACTCAGGCCTAGAGTTAAATGAATAGCCCTGATTAAGCCGTCCACTTCCTCCAGGGATAGTTTAAATTTTGAGGGGTGCCCCACAGACTCCCCTTCTGACTCCTCTGAGTCCTCGCTGTCTGGTACCTGAGAGCCCCCTTCCCCGGGACCTGCTTCACCTGCTCCCAAAATCAGTTCCGGTACTGACACTGAATCCTGAGAGGATTGGGAAGTGGAGGCTAGAGGGGTGGTAGGCGGAACTAATGACTCACGTAAGGACTGAAATGTGGACAGTAGTTCTTTCTTTGCTGAGGAAATCAGTTCATCCCGCATAGCGGCTGACTCCTCCTGTATCAAAGAATCAATGCATGGTTTACAAAGTGCCTTCTTCCAGCTGTCACTCATCTTAGTTTTACATGATGGGCATCTCTTTTTAGAGTCAGACTTAGCCTGCAAGGAAAAAAACAACAGGGAAGGGAAGGCAGGGAGACCTTAGTGAGAAACCCTGTTCACACTTATGGACCCCCATAATAGGTGCACTAGGAAAGAAATAAAGACCAACCAGTGCCCCGACAGGCCCCCAAACCACTGGGGGGGAGAAAAAAAGGATTTTGAGACTGACCATCCACCTGACAGTAAAAAAAGGAAAAAACAGGCAGAACTCATAAGGAAGGAAAAACACTCACTGTGCTGCTTCCCGCCGAGGTCTTGCTGGTGCCTGTGCCTGTCCCCACCGCTGGATTCTCTGCTGTCTCCATCGCAGAATACCAGCGCTTCACTCGTGGCTTCACTGACCGGCTTCCGGAGACCTATAGCGCCGTTGCGCCGGACCGGAAGCGGAAATCGGCACCAGCTCCCGCTCCGCCCCTTCCTGGCCGGCGCGCCGGAAATGACGCATCGGCCGGCGCCCGCGCTGTAAACAGAATGGCGCGAATCGCGCGCGCGGCCGCCGGACGCCATCCCCTGCTGTTTGCGGCTCCACTGAGCACACCTCGCCTGCCTGTAGCACCCGGACCCCGGATACCTGGAAGGGGAAAGCCCGGCTACTACCGTCGCCGAACGGGTAGCTCGGGGAGCGGAGTCTCCCAGGCTCTTGGCCTGAAAAAGGTATGAAAAAACGGGAGTAATCCAGGGCTTCCCTGGCCTCTAAGAACTCCCTTGAAGATGTTCCCTCCGGGTCGGAGGAAACACAAAAACTGAAGTGTGCTGGGAGGAGCCTCCCTTTAAAGTTTGGAATGAAGGTGTTTCCTGTTGGAGAGGGAGGAGCCACTATCTCTCGAGGTGCTGTCCTGAAAGACGCTCTGGGAAAAACGTTTTTTTTTGTTTCTGTTATAAAACATTGTAAATAAGTACGTTTTCTCCTTCACTGATGGGCACTGATGGTACTGCACTGACAAGGCGGCACTGATGGGCATCGATGAGGTGGCACTGATGTGGTGGCATTGATGGGCACTAATATGCGGCACTGATGGGCGGCACGGATGGGCATGGATAGGCGGCATGGATGGGCTTGGATAGGCGGCACGGATGGGCACGGATAGGTGGCACAGATGGGCGCCACGGACGGGCACAGATAGGCGGCACGGACGGGCGACACGGATGGGCACTGATAGGCGGCATGGATGGGCACTGATAGGCGGCATGGATGGGCACTGATAGGTGACACGGATGGGCATAGATGGGCACTATTGTATGTGTTGTACTAATGGATGCCAATCAGTGCCAAACAATGCCTGCCAATCAGTGATGCCCATTGTGGGCACTGACTGGCATCCATTGCGGCACTGATTGGCATCCATTTTGTGTGTCCTCCTCATCCCTGGTGGTCTAGGGTGGCATCCTTTTTTTTTTTTAATCCCTGGTGGTCTATATGGCCATCCCTGGTGGTCCAGTGGGCATCCTCGGGGGGGCTGTGCTGATAATCGATCCGCACAAACCCCCCCCTGTCACAGGAGCAGCCGATCGGCTCTCCTCTACTCGCGTCTGACAGACGCGAGTGAGGAAAAGTCGATTACCGGCTTTTCCTATTTACATCGTGATCAGCCGTGATTGGACACGGCTGATCACGTGGTAAAGAGTCTCCGTGAGAGACTCTTTACCTTGATCGGTGTTGCGGAGTGTCAGACTGACACCCTGCCACAACGATCGCCACGATGCGCGCCCCCGGGGGCGCGCAGCGGCTCAGAATCCTGAGGACGTCATATGACGTCCAGTCAGGATTCTACAACCACTTTGCCAACGTCAATATGTCATTGGCGGGCGGCAAGTGGTTAAAGATAACAGGATCACCTCACTTCAAGAACAATATCCATAGTTACATATTGCTGGATTCAGAGAGAGTTACGCCGGCGTATATGTAGATACGCCGTCGTAACTCTGAATCTTCGCCGTCGTAAATATAAGCGTATTCTGAAAACCAGATACGCTTAAATTAGGCTAAGATACGAGCGGCGTAAGTCTCCTACGCCGTCGTATCTTAGGATGCATATTTACGCTGGCCGCAAGGTGGCACTTCCGTTGTTTTCCGCCTTGAATATGCAAATGAGCAAGATACGCCGATTCACGAACATACGTACTTACGTACGTACGCCCGTCGCAATCAGTTACGCCGTTTACGGAAGACATACGCTGGCGTAAAGATAAAGCTGGTCTCTAGGTGGCGCAGCCCATGCAAAGTATGGACGTCGAAACAAGCGTATCTTTTTACGTCGTTTGCGTAAGTCGTACGCGAATAGGGCTGTGCGTAAGTTACGTTCACGTAGTAGGCAGTGTTCGACGTATCTTAGGCATTCTATCCGACGCAATGCGCACTGGGATACGTCCACGGACGGCGCGTGCGCCGTTTGTTTAAAACTTCATTTACGTGGGGTCATGGTTTATTTACATAAGACACGCCCACCCCTTCACAATTTGAATTAGGCGGGCTTACGCCGGCCCATTTACGCTACGCCGCCGTAACTTAGGACGCAAGTGCTTTGTGAATACAGCACTTGCCTCTCTAACTTACGGCGGCGTAGCGTATATGCGATACGCTACGCCTGCCTAATGTTAGGCTCTCCTACCTGAATCCAGCTAATAGTTGGTAAGGTTGAATAAAGACACCAATCCATCCAGTTCAATCTGTGTAGCTGTTTGTGTGTCCCTGTATCATGTGTTCACTAAGATACCCATCCAAAAGTTTTCTTAACCACTTCCATACCGCGCCTATTCTGGCACTTCTCTCCATCATGTAAAAATCATAATTTTTTTTGCTAGAAAATTACTCAGAACCCCCAACCATTATGGGCCAGATTCACGTACTTGCGCTGCGGCGTAACGTATCCCCTTTACGCTACACCGCCGCAAGTTTTCATCGTAAGTGCTTGATTCACAAAGCACTTGCGTGTAAACTTCTCCTCTGAATCTGGCCCTATATATATATATATATATATATATATATATTTTTTTTAGCAGACACCCTAGGGAATAAAGTGGCAGTCATTGCAACTTTTTATCTCGCACGGTATTTGCGCAATAATTTTTCAAACGCCTTTTTTTTTTAAAAGATAACGGTTTCATGAATTAAAAAAATAACAACAGTAAAGTTAGCCCAATTTTTTTGTATAATGTGAAAGATGATGTTACGCCGAGTAAATAGATACCTAACTTGTCACGCTTTAAAATTGCACACACTCATGGAATGGCGCCAAACTTCGGTACTTAAAAATCTCCATAGACGACGCTTTCAATTTTTTTTTTTACAGGTTACCAGTTTAGAGTAAAAGAGGAGGTCTAATGCTACAATTATTGCTCTTGCTCTAACGCACGAGGTGATACCTCACATGTGTGGTTTGAACGGCGTTTACATATGTGGGCCGGACTTACGTGTGCATTCGCTTCTGAGCGCGAGCTACCGGGGACAGGAGCGTTTTAAATATATATATATATATATATATATTAGTGCTGTCAAGCGATTAAAATTGTCACGATTAATCGCGCGATTAAGGAGCTTCACCCTTTAAAATATTTTTTTTTTTTGTTTTCTTATTTATTTTATTTTTGTTTATAATATTAAATTGTGTTTTTTTATTTTTTTACATTTTGATCACTTTTATTGCTGTCACAAGGAATGTAAACATCCCTTGTGACAGTAATAGGTGGTGACAGGTACTCTTTATGGAGGGATCGGGGTCTAAAAGACCCCCGATCCCTCCTTTGCACTTCAAAGTATTCAGATCGCCGAAAACGGCGATTCTGAATACTGTGTACTTTTTTAAATCCGGCGCCATTGGCAGCCGAGAAACCCGGAAGTGACGTCATGACGCCGCTTCCGTGGTTTCAATGCGGAGACTGAATCAAAGCCGTTTACGGCTTAGTCTCAGTCTCCGCCTGAACACAGAACGCGGCGGAAGAAGGATCGGGTCTCCCGGTGGGACGGGAGGCCCGGTCAGAGCGGCGAAAGGGGGGGGATGTCCCCTCCCGCTCCTCCGGCATAACAACCGAGCGGCTTTTAGCCGCATCGGTTGTTATGTTTGGATAGCCGCTCGCCCGCTCTAAACAACGGTACCGGGATGATGCCTGCGGCTGCAGGCATCATCCCGGTATAACCCCCGAACGCCGCCTCGTTAATCGCGCGATAAAAAAATTGACGGCGTTAACATGGGTTTGTGTTAACGCTGTTAATAACGCGTTTAACTGACAGCACTAATATATATATATATTTTTTTTTTTCTTTACTGAATTTTTTTTATTTTTACACTTTAAAAAAAAAAAAAAATGTTTTGATCACTTTTATTCCTATTACAAGGAATGTAACAAACACGCATGCTCGGAATCAATGCTTACCAAACACAACATTAGCAGAAGGTGCCCAAAGGGTGGCGCTAAAGAGCTGTTTTGTGTTTGTTGGCCGACAATTGTGTGCCGTTTGTATGCAAGACAGATTCCTGGCCAACGCCCTTCGGACAAAAGTCCTACGCTTTGTCCGCGGAAAATCCGATCGTGTGTACGAGGCTTAAGAGGTTGACTTACTAAAGGCAAATAGACAGTGCACTTTGCAAGAGCAGTTGCTCCAGAGCTTAGTAAATGAGGGGAAGCTCTGCTGACTTTAATCATCCAATCATGTGCAAGCAAAAATTATATTTTTGCACGTGATTGGGTATTCTTTGCAAAGTGAAGCCTTCCTCATTTACTAAGCTCTGGAGCAGCTGCACTTGCAGAGGGCAACTTCACTTTGCAAAGTGCGCAGTCTATTTGCCTTTAGCAAATCAACCCCCCAAAAGTCGAATTACAGACCTCTCTAAAGTGCTGGAGAAGGGACCAACTTTCATCTCAGCCAGCCCGTTCCTGTCCCCGTACCTTACTGATACTGATTCTTAGCTTATTCCGATTCACATCTGTCTCCTCCCAGACCTCGGTGTCATTGAAGCCGGTGTTGGGGATCTGTCCAGTGATGTCCGCTGGCCGGCCGGGAAGGATGGGAGGGGCATTCTCTTGGTCGCTCAGGTGCTCCCCTTGTAGGACATCTTCGGTGTTCTCCCTTAATAAATCCCCTGGCACTGGAGTCACATTCACCACCCTTCATACAGAGACAACGAGAGGTCCATTAAGTACATCTGAACAGTTACAAAGATGGCCACGCATACAGTGGGGAAGGAAAGTTTGGGCACCCCAGGTATAAATTTGTATTAATGTGCATAAGGAAGCCAAGGAAAGATGGAAAAAATCTCCAAAAGGCATCAAATTACAGATTAGACATTCTTATAATATGTCAAAAAAAGTTAGATTTTATTTCCATCATTTACACTTTCAAAATTACAGAAAACAAAAAAATAGCGTCTGCAAAAGTTTGGGCACCCTGCAGAGTTAATATCTTGTACTGCCCCCTTTGGCAAGTATCACGGCTTGTAAACGCTTTTTGTAGCCAGCCAAGAGTCTTCCAATTCTTGTTTGAGGGATCTTTGCCCATTCTTCCCTACAAAAGTCTTCCAGTTCTTTGAGATCTCTGGGCTGTCTGTCACGCACTGCTCTTTTAAGGTCTATCCATAGATTTTCAATTATGTTGAGGTCAGGAGATTGTGAAGGCCATGGCAAAACCTTCAGTTTACGCCTCTTGATGTAATCCCCCGTGGATTTTGAGGTGTGTTTAGGATCATTATCCATTTGTAGAAGCCATCCTCTCTTTAACTTCAGCTTTTTCACTGATGGCATCAAGTTACCATCCAAAATTTGCTGAAATTTTATTGAATCAATTTTTCCTTCTACTCGTGAAATGTTCCCTGTGCCACTGGCTGCAATACAACCCCAAAGCATGATTGATCCACCCCCATGCTTCACAGTTGGACAGAGGTTCTTCTCATTAAATTCTGTGCCCTTTCTTCTCCAAACGTACCTTTGCTCATTCCGGCCAAAAAGTTCTATTTTAGCCTCATCGGTCCACAGAACTTGTTTCCAAAATGCATCAGGCTTGTCTATATGTTCATTTGCAAAGTTCAAACGCTGATTTTTGTGGTGAGGACGTAGAAGAGGTTTTCTTCTGATGACTCTTCCATGAAGACCATATTTGTACAAGTATCTCTTTATAGTGGAATAGTGTACCACAACTCCAGTGTCTGCCAGATCTTTCCGGAGGGATCGTGCCGTCAAACGTGGGTTTTGAATTGCTTTTCACAATCCTGCGAGCTGTTCTGTCTGATATTTTTCTTGGTCTTCCAGATCTTGCTTTAACTTCCACTGTTCCTGATGACTGCCATTTCTTAATTACATTCCGAACAGAGGATATTGACATCTGAAAACGCTTTGCTATCTTCTTATAGCTTCTCCAGTTTTGTGAGCGACAACTATTTTCACTTTCAGTTTTCTAGACAACTGCTTAGAAGAAGCCATGGTGCTGATTGTTGGGGGAGGGTCAGATGAGTCTGGGCATTTAAAACCTTTGAGAGTGACATCACCTGGTCTTCCCAGACAATGATTGAGAACAATCCATGACACTGGCAGGTCTCAGCTTTGCAAAGGGGGCAGTGCATGCTAGAAATTCTGCAGGGTGCCCAAACTTTTGCAGACGCCATTTTTTGGTTTTCTGTCATTTTGAAAGTGTAAATGATGGAAATAAAATCTAACTTTTTTTGACATATTATAAGAATGTCTAATCTGTAATTTGATGCCTTTTGGAGATTTTTCCATCTTTCCTTGGCTTCGTTATGCACATTAATACAAATTTGTACCTGGGGTGCCCAAACTTTCTATCCCCACTGTACATACATATTAGCAATTACTGAAGACTGGTAATGATTCTTCCAGTATACAAGGACTGTACTCAATTGTTTAACTTTACTTGTTTCTCATTGAAGGTTTAGCTGGGCAGTTGATCAGACTATAGTTGATTCACGTTCAAAGCAAGAAGACAAAAATGAGATAAAAACCCAAAATTCTCACCCAAACATGGCAGCGGTCTGCCGGGTGTTCTGCTGCGGTGGGGTGGAGGTGCTGGTAGACAGTAGGATGTCTGTTCCACCCTTCTCCCAGTCAAAGGCCTCATTCTCTGTGATTCCCCTCTCTTTCATACTGTTCTCAAATACAGTCATGATCATCTGCAAAAGGTACAAAAGGTTCCATTACAGTGAGGGGGAAAAAGTATTTGACCCCTGCTGATTTTGTACGTTTGCCCCACTGACAAAGAAATGATCAGTCTATCATTTTAATGGTCGGTTTTAGGGTTGTCCCGATACCACTTTTTTAGGACCGAGTACAAGTACCGATACTTTTTTTTCAAGTATTCGCTGATACCGAATACCGATACTTTTTTTTAAATGTGCCCCCAAATGCAGCCATGTCCCCCCACATATGCAGCCATGTCCCCCCACAGATGCAGCCATGTCCCCCCCCATATATGCAGCCATGTCCCCCCCTATATGCAGCCATGTCCCCCCCATATCCAGCCATGTCCCCCCCATATCCAGCCATGTCCCCCCATATCCAGCCATGTCCCCCCCATATCCAGCCATGTCCCCCCATATCCAGCCATGTCCCCCCCATATGCAGCCATGTCCCCCCCATATCCAGCCATGTCCCCCCCATATGCAGCCATGTTCCCCCCATATCCAGCCATGTCCCCCCCCATATGCAGCCATGTCCCCCCCCCCATATCCAGCCATGTCCCCCCCATATGCAGCCATGTCCCCCCCCCTATAACCAGCCATGTCCCCCCCCCATATGCAGCCATGTCCCTCCCCATATCCAGCCATGTCCCCCCCATATATACAGCCATGTCCCCCTTACCGTACATGCTGCCGCGCCGTGCCGCCGCTTGGTTAATACGGGCGGGGAACATTACAGCTTTCATTTGAATAGCTGTAGTCTTTCGCGCCGCGCATAGACACTCCCCCTTGCTCGGGATTGTACAGTTCACCCGAGCAAGGGGGAGTGTCTATACGTGGCGCGGCGGGAAACACTACAGCTATTCAAATGAAAGCTGTAATGTTCCCCGCCCGTATTAACCAAGCGGGGATGCGTCGGGATGCGGCGTAGTGGCGGGATGCGGCGGCGGCGGCGGGGGGAAGTATTCTATTTTGGTATCGGGGGTATTTGCGGGAGTACGAGTACTCCCGCAAATACTCGGAATCGGTCCCGATACCGATACTAGTATCGGTATCGGGACAACCCTAGTCGGTTTATTTTAACAGTGAGAGACAGAATAACAACAAAAATATCCAGAAAAACGCATTTCAAAAAAAGTTATAAATTGTTTTTCATTTTAATGATTGAAATAAGTATTTGACCCCTTCGTAAAACATGACCTTGTTGGCGATCACAGAGGTCAGACGTTTCTTGTGGTTGGCCACCAGGTTTGCACACATCTCAGGAGGGATTTTGTCCTCTTAGCAGATCTTCTCCAAGTCATTAAGATTTCGAGACTGATGTTTGGTAACTCAAACCTTCAGCTCCATCCACATATTTTCTATGGGATTAAGGTCTGGAGACTGTCTAGGCCACTCCAGGACCTTAATATGCTTCTTCTTGAGCCACTCCTTTGTTGCCTTGGCCTTGTGTTTTGGGTCATTGTCATGCTGGAAGACCCATCCACGGCCCATTTTCAATGCGCTGGCTGAGGGAAGGAGGTTCTCACCCAAGATTTGATGGCACATGGCCCCGCCCATCGTCCCTTTGATGCGGTGAAGTTGTCCTGTCCCCTTAGCAGAAAAACACCCCAAAGCATAATGTTTCCACCTCCATGTATGATGGTGGGGGATGGTGTTCTCCATGTATGATGGTGGGGATGGTGTTCTCCATGTATGACGGTGGGGATGGTGTTCTCCATGTATGAAGGTGGGGATGGTGTTCTCCATGTATGACGGTGGGGGATGGTGTTCTCCATGTATGACGGTGGGGGATGGTGTTCTCCATGTATGACGGTGGGGATGGTGTCCTCCATGTATGAAGGTGGGGATGGTGTTCTCCATGTATGACGGTGGGGATGGTGTTCTCCATGTATGACGGTGGGGGATGGTGTTCTCCATGTATGAAGGTGGGGATGGTGTTCTCCATGTATGACGGTGGGGGATGGTGTTCTCCATGTATGAGGGTGGGGATGGTGTTCTCCATGTATGACGGTGGGGATGGTGTTCTCCATGTATGACGGTGGGGGATGGTGTTCTCCATGTATGACGGTGGGGATGGTGTTCTCCATGTATGACGGTGGGGGATGGTGTTCTCCATGTATGACGGTGGGGGATGGTGTTCTCCATGTATGATGGTGGGGGTGGAGTTCTCCATGTATGACGGTGGGGATGGTGTTCTCCATGTATGACGGTGCGGATGGTCTTCTCCATGTATGACGGTGGGGGATGGTGTTCTCCATGTATGAAGGTGGGGATGGTGTTCTCCATGTATGACGGTGGGGGATGGTGTTCTCCATGTATGACGGTGGGGGATGGTGTTCTCCATGTATGACGGTGGGGATGGTGTTCTCCATGTATGACGGTGGGGATGGTGTTCTCCATGTATGACGGTGAGGATGGTGTTCTCCATGTATGACGGTGGGGATGGCGTTCTCTATGTATGAAGGTGGGGATGGTGTTCTCCATGTATGACGGTGGGGGATGGTGTTCTCCATGTATGATGGTGGGGATGGTGTTCTCCATATATGACGGTGGGGGTGGTGTTCTCCATGTATGACGGTGGGGCATGGTGTTCTACATGCATGACGGTGGGGATGGTGTTCTCCATGTATGACGGTAGGGATGGTGTCCTCCATGTATGACGGTTGGGGGATGGTGTTCTCCATGTATGACGGTGGGGATGGTGTTCTTCATGGATGACGGTGGGGATGGTGTTCTCCATGTATGACGGTGGGGATGGTGTTCTCCATGTATGACGGTGGGGGATGGTGTTCTCCATGTATGACGGTGGGGGATGGTGTTCTCCATGTATGACGGTGGGGGATGGTGTTCTCCATGTATGACGGTGGGGATGGTGTTCTCCATGTATGACGGTGGGGATGGTGTTCTCCATGTATGACGGTGGGCATGGTGTTCTACATGTATGACGGTGGGGGATGGTGTTCTCCATGTATGACGGTTGGGTGATGGTGTTCTCCATGTATGGCAGTGGGGATGGTGTTCTCCATGTATGACGGTGGGGGTGGTGTTCTCCATGTATGACGGTAGGGATGGTGTCCTCCGTGTATGACGGTTGGGGGATGGTGTTCTCCATGTATGACGGTGGTGATGGTGTTCTACATGTATGACGGTGGGGATGGTGTTCTCCATGTATGACGGTAGGGATGGTGTTCTCCATGTATGACGGTGGGGATGGTGTTCTCCATGTATGACGGTGGGGATGGTGTCCTCCATGTATGACGGTTGGGGGATGGTGTTCTCCATGTATGACGGTGGGGATGGTGTTCTCCATGTATGACGGTGGGGATGGTGTTCTCCATGTATGACGGTGGGGATGGTGTCCTCCATGTATGACGGTTGGGGGATGGTGTCCTCCATGTATGACGGTGGGGATGGTGTTCTCCATGTATGACGGTGGGGATGGTGTTCTCCATGTATGACGGTGGGGGATGGTGTTCTCCATGTATGACGGTGGGGGATGGTGTTCTCCATGTATGACGGTGGGGGGATGGTGTTCTCCATGTATGACGGTGGGGGATGGTGTTCTCCATGTATGACGGGGGGATGGTGTTCTCCATTTATGACGGTGGGGATGGTGTTCTCCATGTATGACGGTGGGGATGGTGTTCTCCATGTATGACGGTTGGGGGATGGTGTTCTCCATGTATGGCGGTGGGGATGGTGTTCTCCATGTATGACGGTGGGGGTGGTGTTCTCCATGTATGGCGGTGGGCATGGTGTTCTCCATGTATGATGGTGGGGATGGTGTCCTCCATGTATGATGGTGGGGATGGTGTTCTTCATGTATGATGGTGGGGATGGTGTTCTCCATGTATGACGGTGGGGATGGTGTTCTCCATGTATGATGGTGGGGATGGTGTTCTCCATGTATGGCGGTGGGCATGGTGTTCTCCATGTATGACGGTGGGGGATGGTGTTCTCCATGTATGACGGTGGGGGATGGTGTTCTCCATGTATGACGGTGGGGATGGTGTTCTCCATGTATGACGGTGGGGATGGTGTTCTCCATGTATGACGGTGGGGGATGGTGTTCTCCATGTATGACGGTGGGGGATGGTGTTCTCCATGTATGACAGTGGGGATGGTGTTCTCCATGTATGGCGGTGGGGATGGTGTTCTCCATGTATGACGGTGGGGGATGGTGTTCTCCATGTATGACGGTGGGGGATGGTGTTCTCCATGTATGACAGTGGGGATGGTGTTCTCCATGTATGACGGTGGGGATGGTATTCTCCATGTATGATGGTGGGGATGGTGTTCTTGGGGTCATAGGCAACGTTCCTCCCAGTGGTCAAGTCCTGGGGAAAAAAGTGTAGGAACTCCCACCCAAGATCCACTCCCCCACCAAAAAAAATAAAAATGATACGCTCTTATGCATAATTACTAAACCGCATGTTTTTTTTTTTTTTTTTTTCCGATCCTTTCGAAACTTTAAGCAAGTTCTTTCTAAATCTCGCAATAACTCGCGGCAGACCTCTACAATGTCTCCTGGGAACCATGACAAAAGCTCCCAGGAGACATTGCAGCATCAAGGAATTGTTTTTGCACTACCTGATGAATCTATATACAGGAAGCGGCCAGTAACATAAAGGAATACTAAGGTTCGCCTGCCCCTGACAGTGACTCGAGCTGGGCATCACCGCTTAGTGAAGGATTGGCTCGGGCGGCTCGGCTGCTCTCGGATGCTCTAGTCCTGCAAAGGGAACTGCGTTCCTGCTGTGAAAAAAGTGCAGGAACTCCGTTCCCACGCGTTCCCGCAGGACTTGAGCCCTGGTTCCTCCTCCAAACATGGCGAGTTGAGTTGATGCCAAAGAGCTTGATTTTGGTCTCATCTGACCCACAACACTTTCCCCCAGTTCTCCTCTGGATCATTCAGATGTTCATTAGCAAACTTCAGACTGTGCTTTCTTAAACAGGGGGACATTGCAGGAGCTGCAGAATTTCAGTCCTTCACGGCATAGTGTGATACCGATTGTTTTCTTGGTGACTGTGGTCCCAGCTGCCTTGAGATCATTGACAAGATTCCCCTGTGTAGATCTGAGCGGATTCCTCACCGTTCTCATGATCATTGGAACTCCACGAGGTGAGACCTTGGTATGGAGCCCCAGACCGAGGGAGAGTGACACTTATTTTGTGTTTCTTCCAACTGTTATCACCCTCTCACCAAGCTGCTTGGCGAAGGTCTTGTACCCTATTCCAGCCTTGTGTAGGTCTACAGTCTTCTCCCTGACATCCTTGGACAGCTCTTTGGTCTTGCCCATGGTGGAGAGATTGGAATCTGATTGATTGATTGCTTCTGTGGACAGGTGTGTTTTATACAGGTAACAAGCTGAGATTAGGAGCACTCCCTTTAAGAGAGTGCTCCTAATCTCAGCTTGTTACCTGTATAGAAGACACCTGGGAGCCAGAAATCTTGCTGATTGATAGGGGATCAAATATGTATTTCACTCATTTAAATGTAAATCAATTTGTAACTTTTTTAAATGCATTTTCAGGATATTTTGTTGTTGTTATTCTGTCTCTCAATGTTAAAATAAACCGAGCATTCAAATTATAGACTGATCATTTCTTTGTCAGTGGGCAAATAAAATCAGCAGGGGGGCAAATACTTTTTTCCCTCACTGTACACAACGGTAAAAATCCATATCAGAGCACATTCCTCACCAAGAAAACACTGCTCTGTGTACATACATGTAACAAGCATGAATAACATTTGTAAAAATACAAGTACGGTGCTGTGCACTGCTACCAGTCTGTCTGTACTTCTTAACCACTTGCTTACAGGGCACTTAAACCCCACCCTGCCCAGACCAATGTTTAGCTTTCAGCGCTGACGCACTTTGAACTAAAATTGCGCGGTCATACAACACTGCACCCAAAATGACATTTTGATAATTTTTTTGGTAGTTGATCACCTCTGCGTTTTTGTTAAAAAAAATAAAAATACAGATTTTTTTTTTTAAACATTATATATATATATTTTTTTTATTATATTTTTTAATATTTTGTTATAACATTTCGAGTCATCCTCATCCATTTTCATAATGCAACTCAATCATCTTCATCCCCACCCGGCACCATCCATCCCTCCAGTCTCCAAAATGTATCCCCCACCTCTGCCCAGCACCATCCATCCCCCTCCATTATATATCCCCATCTCCACCCAGTACTATCCATCCCTCTTCATAATATATCCCCACCTCCACCCAGCACCATCCATCCCTCTCCACAATATATCCCCAACTCCGCCCAGCACCATCCATCCCTCTCCATAATATATCCCCACCTTCACCTACAGCACCATCCATCTCTCTCTACAACATATCCCCATCCCTGCCCAGAATCCTGGAGAGGGATGGATTGTGCTGGGTGGAGTTGGGGATATATTGTGGAGAGGGATGGATGGTGCTGGACGGAGGTAGGGAAATATTATAGGGAGTGATGGATGGTGCTGGACGGATGAGTTGTCCGGCCCCAATGGGAGAGACCTGTCAAAGTGGGCCAGTCTGGATGAAGTCCAGGGCCAAATTTCTGTCCCAGTCCAGCCTTGACTGTACCCCATGGGTGGCTATGACGCCAATACCTGATAATCGGGCTTGGTGAAGTAGTCCAGAGAAGATATGTGCTCCAGGAAGAGGTGGAACTCGGAAGGCATGTGTTTCAGCAGCATTCGATGGTCATATTTCTCCTTAATCATCCCTACTTGTTCCTAGGAAAACAGAGAGAGTGAGCAGTCACACTATGGGGATCGCTGTCACACTATGGGGATCGCTGTCACCACATGCAGGTCATATTGCAGGAAAGCATGGTTCACAGCACTTACCTTGTCTTTGATCTTTCTCCATGGCAGCTGACCAACTGCAAATTCCACCAACATATAAAACAGGGACCACAAGTCGTCGTGTCTGCCCATCTCCTGCAGAGTTTGGGGAAAATATTGATCTGGTGAGATACTTGCGAAGGAGCACACCAGAGGATTGAAGGATCTCATGAGCACCGGGAGAAGACCAAGGTGCTCCATGCATTTATCAGAAGCAGCTTGGCCACATTTACATTATGTACATTCCCGCTGTGACTTACCCTGTTCTTGTGCGCATTAACAGATGCATAGCGGACTGTTCCTCTGAATCCAGCGACATTGCGGGGCTGTCAGGGAGGAAGACACAAACACTCAGAGAATGTGCAGGTTACCGTATATTCCATCCATTCACTAACAGCTCCTATTGTGTTTTTTATCTAAATTTCTATTAAGGTGTTGGTAAGTTTAACCACTTCAGCACCGGTGGATTTGGCTGCCAAATGACCGGGCCACTTTATGCGATTTGGGACTGCGTCGCTTTAACCACTTAAGCCCCGGACCATATTGCTGCCCAAAGACCAGAGCACTTTTTGCGATTCGGCACTGCGTCGCTTTAACTGACATATGTGCGGTCGTGCGACGTCGCTCCCAAACAACATTGGCGTCCTTTTTTCCCCACAAATAGAGCTTTCTTTTGGTGGTATTTGATCACCTCTGCGGTTTTTAGTTTTTGCGCTATAAACAAAAATAGAGCGACAATTTTGAAAAAATGTTATATTTTTTACTTATTGCTATAATAAATATCCCCCAAAAATATATAAAAAAACTTTTTTTTCCCTCAGTTTAGGCCGATACGTATTCTTCTACATATTTTTCGTTTAAAAAAATCGCAATAAGCGTTTATTGATTGGTTTGCGCAAAAGTTATAGCGTTTACAAAATAGGGGGTATTTTTATGGCATTTTTATTAATATTTTTTTTTTACTAGTAATGGCGGCGATCATTTTTTTCGGTACTGCGACATTATGGCGGACACATCGGACACTTTTGACACATTTTTGGGACCATTGGCATTTTTATAGATAGATCAGTGCTATACAAATGCATTGGATTACTATAAAAATGCCACTGGCAGTGAAGGGGTTAACACTAGGGGGCAGGAAAGGAGTTAAGTATGTTGCCTGGGTGTGTTCTAACTGTAGGGGGGGTGGCCTCACTAGGGGAAATTACTGATCTTCTGTTCATACATTGTATGAACAAAAGATCAGCATTTCCCCTCCTGACAGGACCGGGAGCTGTGTGTTTACACACACAGCTCCCGGTCTCCGCTCTGTAACGAGCAATCGCGTGTGCCCGGCGAGATCGCGCCCGCTGGGCACGCGCACGGGAGTCGGGGGTGAGCGGGGGGCGCGCGCCCCTAGTGGCCTGAGAGAGAGCCGACGTAGAGCTACGGGCTCTCGTGCAGGGGAGCCGACCTGCCGCCGACCTGCAGGTCGGCGGCTGGTCGGCAAATAGTTAACTGACAATTGCGCGGACGTCCTTTTTTCCCCCACAAATAGAGCTTTCTTTTGGAGGTATTTGATCACCTCTTGTATTTTTAATTTTGACTGCGACATTATGGTGAACACATCGGACACTTTTGACGCTATTTTGCAACCATTGTCATAAATACAGCGATCGGTGCTATAAAAATGCACTGATTACTGTGTAAATTACACTGCCAGGGAATGGGGTTAACCACTAGGGGGCGAGGAATGGGTTAAGTGTGTCTTAGGGAGCGATTCTAACTGTGGGGGGGCTGGGCAACCAGTGACACGACATTGATCACTGCTTTCGATGACAGGGAGCAGTAGATCAGCAGTAGATCAGTGTCCTGTCACTAGGCTAAACTGCCTTGTTTACACAGGCTTCCCCCTGTTCTGCTGCTCCGTGACGCGATCGTGGGACACCGGCAGACATCGTGTTCGCGGGTACCGCGAGCACAGAGCTCACGGTGGACGTGTGCAATGATCTGTGATTTTTAGCGGGACTGCGACATTACACGTGCAGTAATCACTAATGTCATTATTGGTACAATGTAAGCACAGGATTGGTCATTTATCCTACATGTACAGTCATTACTAATGTCATTATTAGTGCAATGTAAGCATGTGATTGGTCAGTTATCCTACACGTGCAGTAGTCACCAATGTCATGATCAGTACAATGTAAGCACACAATTGGTCAGCCGTCCTACACGTGCAGTAGTCACCATGGTCATTATTAGCACAATGTAAGCATGCGATTGGTCAGTTATCCTACACGTGCAGTAACAACCAATGTCATTATTGATACAATGTAAGCACAGTATTGGTCAGTTACCCTACACGTGCAGTAATCACCGAATGTTATTATTAATGCAATGTAAACACACAATTGGTCAGTCTTCCTACACGTGCAGTAGTCATCATGGTCATTATTAGCACAATGTAAGCACGCGATTGGTCAGTTATCCTACACGTGCAGTAACAACCAATGTCATTATTGATACAATGTAAGCACAGTATTGGTCAGTTACCCTACACGTGCAGTAATCACCGAATGTTATTATTAATGCAATGTAAACACACAATTGGTCAGTCTTCCTACACGTGCAGTAGTCATCATGGTCATTATTAGCACAATGTAAGCACGCGATTGGTCAGTTATCCTACACGTGCAGTAACAACCAATGTCATTATTGATACAATGTAAGCACAGTATTGGTCAGTTACCCTACACGTGCAGTAATCACCAATGTTATTATTAATGCAATGTAAACACACAATTGGTCAGTCTTCCTACACGTGCAGTAATCACCATGGTCATTATTGGTACAATGTAAGCACAGGATTGGCCAGTTACCCTACACGTGCAGTAATCACCAATGTTATTATTAATGCAATGTAAACACACAATTGGTCAGTCTTCCTACACGTGCAGTAATCACCATGGTCATTATTGGCACAATGTAAGCACAGGATTGGCCAGTTATGCTACACGAGCAGTAATCACTAATGTCATGATCAGTACAATGTAAGCACACAATTGGTCAGCCATACTACACGTGCAGTAATGACCAGTGTCATTATTAGTGCAATGTAAGCACGCGATTGGTCAGTTATCCTACACGTGCAGTAATCACTAATGTCACGATCACTACAATGTAAGCACAGGATTGGCCAGTTATCCTACACGTGCAGTAATCACCAATGTCATTACCAGTGCAATGTAAGCACACAATTGGTCAGTCTTCCTACACGTGCAGTAATGACCAGTGTCATTATTAGTGCAATGTAAGCATGCGATTGGTCAGTTATCCTACACGTGCAGTAATCACTAATGTCACGATCACTAAAATGTAAGCACAGTATTGGTCAGTTACCCTACACGTGCAGTAATCACCAATGTCATTATTAGTGCAATGTAAGCACACAATTGGTCAGTCTCTTCCTACACGTGTAGTAATCACCATGGTCATTATTAGTTCAATGTAAGCACACAATTGGTCAGTCTCTTCCTACACGTGCAGTAATCACCATGGTCATTATTAGTACAATGTAAGCACACAGTCAGTACAATATGAGCACATGGTGGGTCGGTCATCTAACATGTACAGTAATCACCAAAATCATGATCAGTACAAGTGTTGGTTTGGTAGTCAGGCTGTGTTTGGTGTCAATGAAGCTCCCTGTATTTGTCTAACGTCAGTCTCACCAACCACGCAATCTGCACCCCACCCTCACACACCTTTCCCGTTCTGTTTTTTCATGTTTCAGCAAATTCATACAACACACACTACAAAGTAGCTCGAAAAAACATCCAGTAATGAATATCCACACCACATTGTATCAAACAATACAAAATACAGGATGAAAAGAACATAAGAAGAAAGAAAAAAAAAAAAAAAAAAACATGGAGGGCGGAGACTCACACTGCGCATCCCAGTCGGCAAAATTAAACGGCCGCACAATGGCTCGAAAAATAAACTGAAAAACAAAAAGAACAAAATGATGGGAAAACAAAATTCAACAACTTAAAATGATCAGTAAAAATGGACCTGGAAGGAGAAGATCACTCACACATACCACGTCCGGGAATGGAGCTCACATGGAAGGGTTACATGACACAGGAGGATTCTACAGGTATACCTACCCCCCGATCACTTACCGGCCGCACCTCCCCTGTGGTGTTGGTATACTGCCGCGCCAGGCCGAAGTCCAACATGTAACACTTTCTGTAGGTGGATGGAAGTCGCCCCATGGCAAAGTTAGACTGTACAGAAAGCATGCCAGGAAATCAGGATTAATTCCAGAATGTAAGAATTGCCATATATGGAAATACACAACAATTGACACCCCGACGGGCACATCCATGGGAAATATACCAGGCCATTCTGCGCTACTTTAAAGTGTTACTAAACCCAGGTCCCTGCTTTCACTATATTTTGTCTCCCACAGTACACCGAACATGGAAATGTTATTTATTTTAGTAAATATAAACTGCTGAATATCTTTTCTCATCAGCAGTATATAGCAGTCTTGTGATTTCTATCAGTGTCTGGTTAAAGCTTGTAGGAAGAGTTTTATTTCTGCTCTGACTGTCACACAGGTGCGGTGCAGGAAACCTCCTTGCATGACAGGTTCCACCAGCTCCGGCTCTCATCTGACTGTGGACATCGGTGGCTGCAGCGCCTCCAGCCTCTCCCATGGCTTAGTTCCCCCCAGCTTCCAGCGGCTCTCTCCTCCCAGCCTCCAGCGGCTCTCTCCCTCAGCCTCCAGCTGCTCTCTCCTCCCAGCCTCCAGCGGCTCTCTCCCTCAGCCTCCAGCTTCTCTCTCCCAGCCTCCACGGCTCTCTACCCCCAGCCTCCAGCGGCTCTCTCCCACCAGCCTCCTGCAGCTCTCTCCCACCAGCCTCCTGCAGCTCTCTCCCACCAGCCTCCTGCAGCTCTCTCCCCCCAGTAGCTCTCCCCCCAGCGGCAGTCTCCCCCAGCCTCCAGCAGCTCTCTCCCTCCCAGCCTCCACGGCTCTCTCCCCCAGCCTCCAGCTGCTCTCTCCCAGCCTCCACGGCTCTCTACCCCCAGCCTCCAGCGGCTCTCTCCCACCAGCCTCCAAGGCTCTCTCCCCCCATCCTCCAGTGACTCTCTCTTTCCAGCCTCCAGCAGCTCTCCCCCCAGTCTCCAGCGGCGCTCTCCCCCAGCCTCCAGCTGTTCTCCCAGCCTCCACGGCTCTCTCCCTCCAGCGGCTCTCTCCCACCAGCCTCCAAGGCTCTCTCCCCCAGTCTCCAGCGGCTCTCTCCCCCCAGCCTCCATGGCTCTCTCCCACCAGCCTCCAAGGCTCTCTCCCACCAGTCTCCAGGGCTCTCTCCCCCAGCCTCCAGCAGCTCTCTCCTTCCAGCCTCCAAGGCTCTCCCCCTCCAGCCCCCAGGGCTCTCTCCCCCCAGCCTCCCAGCCAACTTCTTCCAGTGCTGACAGTATGGACTACAGGGATTCTAACTGGTCAGCACAGTCACATGGATGGCGCTGACCAATCAGAAGCCATCTAGCCCATACTGTCAGAAGAGGAGAGAAAACCGCGGGTATTTCAAATACTCAGACCAGTCAAGCTGTTTTTCTGACAGTGGGGAATCAGAAAGCTGGTACAGTGGGACCAGGGCGTCCAGTGATGACTTGAACCGCTGGAGGCTGAAGAGGGGGAACCACTGGAGGTTGGAAGGAACAAAGCCATGGAGGAGGCAGGAGGAGTCACGGCCGCAGATGTCCACAGTTGGATGGGAGCCGGTAGAACACGCCATCCAGGAAGGTTTCCTCGCTCCTTTATGAACTCAGGCTCAAAATCACTATGACAAGCCAATGGATGTCAAAGCACAACCCGATCAGCGGGTGCCGGCCAATGGATGTCCACCGGCACCCACTGATCTGTGAGGAGAGACAGTACAGAGCTTTACCTATGTAAACAAGGCAGAGCTATGTCTTGTCAGCAGGGAAGTGATGGATTTTGATTCCCTGCAAAGCACAAGCACATCCCTTAGTAAAGCCACAAAATAGTACACACAAAAACACTGGTTAGGCACACAGATAACCCTTCTGATTTCTCAATTTTATAAGACGCTCAGATAACTTTCTTCCCCTCTCCGTCGTGCAAATAGTAGGACCAGGGCCGCCATCAGGGGGGTACAGGCAGTACACCTGCAAGGGGCCAGGAGGTCCCCAGGGGCCCGGATGGCAACCCCCCTTTTTTTTAGGGGTCCGAAGGTCCCCAGGGGCCCGGAGGCCCATAGGGCCCCAGATGACAACCCCCCTTTTTTTATTTTATTTTTATTAAAAAAAAATATTTTTTTTTAATATATTTTTATTTTATTTTTTATTAAAGGGCCAATTTTTTTTTTAGAGGTCCCCAGGGGCCCGAAGGCCCCCAGGGCCCCGGATGGAAACCCCCCTTTTTTTTATTTATTTTTTATAAAAAAAAAAATTTAAATATATTTTTATTTTATTTTTTATTAAAGGGGCAATTTTTTTTTTAGGGGTATGGGGGCCCCCGGAGATCCCCAGGGCCCCAGATGACAACCACCCTTTTTTTTATAAAAAAAATATATATGTATATATATTTATTATTATTATTATTATTAAAGGGCCCAGAGGTCCCCAAGGCCCCGGATGGCAACCCTCCTTTTTTTATAAAAAAAAATAATATTTTTTTTATATTAATTTTTTTCTTATTTTTTATATATATATATATATATTTTTTTATTAAAGGGCTCAGAGGTACCCAGGGCCCCATGTGGCAAACCCCCTTTTTTTATTTGTTATAAATGTTTATTTTTTTATTTTTGTTTATGTATATTTATTTTTTATGTTTTTATTAAAGGGCCCAGAGGATGGCAACCCCCCCCCTTTTTTTTTTATAAATGTTTATATTTTTTTTATATATTATTTTTTTTATTAAAGGGCCCAGAGGTTTCTTTTTATTATTATTATTATTATTATTATTATTATTAAAGGACCCAGAGGTCCCGGATGGCAACCCCCCTTTTTTGTAATTTTGTTTTATAAAATAATAATTTGTATATATATATATATATTTTTTTTTGTTTACATATATATATATATATATATATATATTTCTTTATTTTTTATTAAAGGGCCCAGAGGTCCCCAGGGCCCCAGATGGCTACCCCCCTTCTTTATATATATTTTTCTTTATTTCTTCTTTCTTTTATAAAGGGCCCCCCCCCTCCCCGCTTCTCAATTCGCAGCAGCCCCCCCCCCCACCCCGGTTCTCTGCTCCAGGGGGCCCATGCCTGAAGCTGTGTAAGGGGCCCCATAATTCCTGATGGCTGCCCTGAGTAGGACGTACCCAACCTTAGAGGAGCAGCCCCAGAAATTCACAGATAAGAACTCCCGACATTTTTTCCCTAACCACGCATGCACAGTCCACTCAGCGTTCTGTGAGACTCAAGGCGCGTGAACTGTGCATGCGTGGGTAGGAATCTAAGCCACCAGCGCTCATTCTTGAGTTTTTGGGGCAGCACATCTAGTGCTGGGTACCTCCTACCATCTGCAGGACAGAGAAGGAAGGACAATTATATGAGCATCTCAAACAAATTTAAATATTTACAGTCCATGTTAATGTCTTAAAACCCAACTCCGGACAAACAAATGTTTTTCTTATGCAGTGGGGCTTTGCCCGTACTTCACGGGTCAATTGCTTGTTTTTTCTAGGGGTGAGCAGAAAGCTTATACTCACCCATTCCTTTGATCCTCTTGAAAACTGTGCTCCCCCACAATCCAGCAGTGGACTGTTCCTGGTCTATGGAGGCTGCTCTGGGCATGATGACGTCAGCATGGATGGAGCATGGGGGTGCCGGACCAGTCTTTTGCTGGGAGGATCGAAGGATTGGGTAAGTATATCCTCACCCCTATACAAAAACGAGCAGTTGGCCCATGCAGTGCGACTGCATTGGAAACGTTTATATTTTCTACCCAAAGTTCCACTTTTTAGGAAACGTAAGTAAAGGTGAACTAAACGTTTAAGATAAATAGTTGAATAACTCCTCAAAATATATGTTCACTGAAAATACTCCGTCATTTCACTTTGGTATCCCCAGCCGGAAAGAAGAGATGTTCTCCACCCTTATTTGTACACAACTCTCACCGGTTTAATGTCACGGTGCAGGAAGCCCACCGAATGGATGGAATCTATGGACTCCAGGATCTGCTTGCCAAGGCGAAGCGTGGTGCTCATGGTGAAAGTGCCGCGAGGTTGACTTCTGCGCAGGTCTGCCAGATTCCGACCCTGGAATGAGAAGAGGAAGACGGAGCTCAGTGCCTAGCCTGGGCGCCTTCTGTGACATCACATGACCCAGTATACGTCTCTACTTCCAGGGGTTGTATGGCTGACATTCTACCCACTGATGCTCACAGGTGACACTCGGCCACTCCACACTGCTCCCACCCTCCTGACGACAATATCCTTCCCCAACCACAGCTCTGTATTACAGTGGAGGCTTACCTCCCTCCACCCCACAGGTGACATCCTGCCACCCCGCATGGCACACACCCTCCTGGCAACAGTATTATTGCATTACAGTGGAGGATTATTACCTCCCTCCATCCCACAGGTGATGCCTTCCCACCCCACCATGGCTCCCACCGTCCTGGCAACAGTATTATTGCATTACAGTGGAGGATTACCTCTCTCCATCCCACAGGTGATGCCCTACCACCCCACAATGGCTCCCACCGTCCTGGCAACAGTATTATTGCATTACAGTCAGGGCCGGCGCTACCACTAGGCGGATTAGGCGACCGCCTAGAGCGCACTGTCGCCTAGAGGCGCCCGACCGCTATTACTCCCGCACTGTCCTCCACAAAATGCTGGTAGGCGGCAGCGTCCTCAGCCCTGACATGTCAAGCAGCGCCGCTAGGCAGAAATCCCCCCCCCCCCCCCGCGCGGCTCCAGTTATCTGCTCTGAGTGAGTCTGACTGTGTATCACACGTGGCATAGATAGGTGTCCCCCCCCCCAGCCTGGGCGCCCTCCATTACTGTGTCACCAAAGGTCCGTCCGTGTCCAGCAATGATCCTCCTTTTCAGCAGAAAGAGCCGACTCACATGAGGCAGCAGCAGCCCCTCCCTTCTCAGCTCTCTCTCTGTCCACAATGACTGACAGTCTGTGTGTGACAGGAGGAGGTGTACCGTCCGTAGCACAGCGCCCCCCCGGCACCCCCCCCCTCTCCTCTCTCCTGAGTCCTGTCAGTCACAGTGTGTGGAGCCTGATGCCGCGCGATGCATCATGGGTACTGGCGGCTCCCGGGCTTGGGGGGGGGGGGGGGGGGGGAACAGGTGGAGCATTGAAGAGGCACCCCAGTGCCACTGTACAACAGCAGAGGTGGTGTGAGCGAGGGCAGGCAGCCACCACCGTTCACCGTTCAAGTTGGTGTGGTGAGTAAAGTAAAACTTGTGTATGTGGTAACAATAATTTTTTTTAAATGTATGTGTAATTGTGTATATTAAAATATCTTCCCCCCCACCCCCCCAGAGCTTGATTTGCATTAATTGGCACTGATGTGATTGATCGGACGCAGGTGTGGCTGTATTTGATGGGCATGGGTGAGGTGGAATTTGATGGACGCAGGTGAGGCTGTATGTGATTGGCGTGGGTGAGACTGTATTTGATGGGCACAGCTGGTACTGTATTTGATGGGCACAGCTGGGACTGTATTTGATGGGCACAGCTGAGACTGTATTTGATGGGCACAGCTGAGACTGTATTTGATGGGCACAGCTGAGACTGTATTTGATGGGCACAGCTGAGACTGTATTTGATGGGCACAGCTGAGACTGTATTTTATGGGCACAGCTGAGGCGGAATTGATGGGCACATGTGAGGCTGAATAGATGGGCACAGCTGAGGCGGAATAGATGGGCACATGTGAGGCTGTATTTGATGGGCACAGATGAGGCTGTATTTGATGGGCACAGATGAGGCTGTATTTGATGGGCACAGCTGAGGCTGTATTTGATGGGCACAGCTGAGGCTGTATTTGATGGGCACAGATGAGGCTGTATTTGATGGGCACAGCTGAGGCTGTATTTGATGGGCACAGCTGAGGCTGTATTTGATGGGCACAGATGAGGCTGTATTTGATGGGCACAGCTGAGGCGGAATAGATGGGCACATGTGAGGCTGTATTTGATGGGCACAGCTGAGGCGGAATAGATGGGCACATGTGAGGCTGTATTTGATGGGCACAGCTGAGGCTGTATTTGATGGGCACAGCTGAGGCTGTATTTGATGGGCACAGATGAGGCTGTATTTGATGGGCACAGCTGAGACTGTATTTGATGGGCACAGCTGAGGCGGAATAGATGGGCACATGTGAGGCTGTATTTGATGGGCACAGGTGAGACTGTATTTGGGCACAGCTGAGACTGTATTTGATGGGCACAGCTGAGACTGTATTTGATGGGCACAGCTGAGATTGTATTTGATGGGCACAGCTGAGATTGTATTTGATGGGCACAGCTGAGATTGTATTTGATGGGCACAGCTGAGGCAGAATGGATGGGCACAGCTGAGACTGTATTTGATGGGCACGGGTGAGGCTGTATTTGATGGGCACAGGTGAGACAGAATGGATGGGCTCAGCTGAGACTGTATTTGATGGGCACAGCTGAGACTGTATTTGATGGGCACAGCTGAGATTGTATTTGATGGGCACAGCTGAGATTGTATTTGATGGGCACAGCTGAGATTGTATTTGATGGGCACAGCTGAGGCAGAATGGATGGGCACAGCTGAGACTGTATTTGATGGGCACGGGTGAGGCTGTATTTGATGGGCACAGGTGAGACAGAATGGATGGGCTCAGCTGAGACTGTATTTGATGGGCACAGGTGAGGTGAAATGGATGGGCACAGGTGAGGCAGAATGGATGGGCACAGCTGAGACTGTATTTGATGGGCACAGGTGAAGTGAAATGGATGGGCACAGCTGAGACTGTATTTGATGGGCACAGCTGAGACTATTTGATGGGCACAGCTGAGACTATTTGATGGGCACAGCTGAGACTATTTGATGGGCACAGCTGAGACTATTTGATGGACGCTGGAGAGGAGGTATTTGATGGGCGCTTCATTAAAAAGTTGGGGTATACATAAGCAGGGCAAAGGGGGTGGAGTCCGGGGTGGAGCCAGGGGGGGGGGGCGGCAAAATTAGGTTTCGCCTAGGGTGTCAAAAATTCTTGCACCAGCCCTGATTACAGTGGAGGCTCACAGGTGGCACCTTACCACTCTACACAGCTCCCATCCTCCTGACAACAATGTCATTCCCCAACCACAGCTCTGCAGTACAGTGGAGGCTTACCTCCCTCCATCCCTCAGGTGACATCCTGCCACCCCACATGGCACCAACCCACCTGGCAACAGTATTATTGCATTACAGTGGAGGCACACAGGTGGCACCTTACCACTCCACACAGCTCCCATCCTCCTGACAACAATGTCATTCCCCAACCACAGCTCTGCAGTACAGTGGAGGCTTACCTCCCTCCATGACATCCTGCCACACCACTATGGCTCCCACCACTCCTGGCAACAGTATTATTGCATTACAGTGGAGGATTACCTCCCTCCATCCCACAAGTGATGCATTACCACCCCACCATGGCTCCCACCATCCTGGCAACAGTATTATTGCATTACAGTGGAGTACCTCTCTATATCCCACAGGTGACATCC
The DNA here is from genome assembly GCF_905171775.1 of Rana temporaria. Classification (NCBI taxonomy): domain Eukaryota; kingdom Metazoa; phylum Chordata; class Amphibia; order Anura; family Ranidae; genus Rana; species Rana temporaria. The sequence goes on along the minus strand of NC_053492.1, from coordinate 467,343,863 downwards.
TGCCACCCCACCATGGCTCCCACCATCTTGGCAACAGTATTATTGCATTGTAGTGGAGGAGTACCTCTCTATATCCCACAGGGGACATCCTGCCACCCCACCATGGCTCCCACCACTCCTGGCAACAGTATTATTGCATTACAGTGGAGGATTACCTCCCTCCATCCCACAAGTGATGCATTACCACCCTACCATGGCTCCCACCATCCTGGCAACAGTATTATTGCATTACAGTGGAGTACCTCTCTATATCCCACAGGTGACATCCTGCCACCCCACCATGGCTCCCACCATCTTGGCAACAGTATTATTGCATTGTAGTGGAGGAGTACCTCTCTATATCCCACAGGGGACATCCTGCCACCCCACCATGGCTCCCACCACTCCTGGCAACAGTATTATTGCATTACAGTGGAGGCTCACAGGTGACACCTTGCCGCTCCCTGCAACTCCCATCCTCCTGACAACAATGTCATTCCCCAACCACAGCTCTGCATTACAGTGGAGATGTACCTGCCTCCATCCCACAGGTGACGCCCTACAACCCACCATGGCTTCCACCCTCCTGGTAACAGTATTATTGCATTACAGTGGAGGCTCATAGGTGACACCTTGCCAACCTACCATGGCTCCCACCCTCCTGGCAACAGTATTATTGCATTACATTGGAGGCTCATAGGTGACACCTTGCCAACCTACCATGGCTCCCACCCTCCTGGCAACAGTATTATTGCATTACATTGGAGGCTCATAGGTGACACCTTGCCAAACTACCATGGCTCCCAACCTCCTGGCAACAGTATTATTGCATTACATTGGAGGCTCATAGGTGACCCTTACCCTAAGCATTGGACTACCCATATAAAGTAGTCAAAAAAGCATAATTTAAAATAATGGGCTTCAAGCCATCAAGCACCTCAGATTCCACAGTGACCGTAACCATCAGGCTATGTCTCCTTCTAAGATGTTATATCGAGTAAAAAAAAAAAGGCAAAACATAAACACTACATTGCGCAGTATTACTGATAAGGTGCTTTTAATGAAAAAGTGTCAAGGTACTCACAAACATCATAGGAAAAATCTAATTTGTGCCACTCAACATCACTTCCACCCTCCTGACAATAATAGTATACCCTATCCACCGCTTTGCATTACAGTGGAGACTCATTGGTGACACCTTGCCACGCCACATGACTCCCGTGTGGAGGGAGACTCACCTCCCTCAGTGCCACAGGTGACATTGTGCTACCCCACACAGCTGTCATCCTCCTGACAACAACATCATACCCCACCCACCGCTCTGCATTATAGCTGAGATTTATCTGTGACACCTTGCCACTCTACGTGACTCCCATGTGGAGGGAGGCTCACCTCCCTCAGTGCCACAGGTGACACTGTGCCACCCCATACAGATATCACCCTCCTGACAACAATATCATACCCCACCCACTGCTCTGCATTACAACAGAGGCTCATCGGTGACACCTTGCCACTCTACATGACTCCCATGTGGAGGTAGGCTCACCTCCCTCAGTGCCACAGGTGACACTGTGCCACCCCATACAGATATCACCCTCCTGACAACAATATCATACCCCACCCACTGCCACTGCCATTATAGTATGCATATTCAGTAGGTGTACCCGAAACCAAGGACTATCCAAAACTGCCATTATAGTATGCATATTCAGTAGGTGTACTCGAAACCAAGGACTACCCGAAACTGCCATTATAGTATGCATATTCAGTAGGTGTACCCGAAACCAAGGACTACCCGAAACTGCCATTATAGTATGCATATTCAGTAGGTGTACCCGAAACCAAGGACTACCCGAAACTGCCATTATAGTATGCATATTCAGTAGGTGTACCCTAAAACCAAGGACTACCTGAAGCAGCCATTATAAAGTGTATATTCAGTACATGTACCTGAAACCCAGGACTACCTGAAGATGCCATTATAGTATGCATATTCAGTAGGTATACCCTAAAACCGAGGACTACCTGAAACTGCCATTATAGTGTGCATATTCAGTAGGTGTACCCAAAACCCAGGACTACCTGAAGATGCCATTATAGTATGCATATTTAAGTAGGTGTACCCTAAAACCGAGGACTACCCGAAACTGCCATTATAGTATGCATATTCAGTAGGTGTACCCGAAACCAAGGACTACCCGAAACTGCCATTATAGTATGCATATTCAGTAGGTGTACCCTAAAACCAAGGACTACCTGAAGCAGCCATTATAAAGTGTATATTCAGTACATGTACCTGAAACCCAGGACTACCTGAAGATGCCATTATAGTATGCATATTCAGTAGGTATACCCTAAAACCGAGGACTACCTGAAACTGCCATTATAGTGTGCATATTCAGTAGGTGTACCCAAAACCCAGGACTACCTGAAGATGCCATTATAGTATGCATATTTAAGTAGGTGTACCCTAAAACCGAGGACTACCTGAAACTGCCATTATGGTGTGTATATTCAGTAGGTGTACCCGAAACCCAGGACTACCTGAAGATGCCATTATAGTATGCATATTCAGTAGGTGTACCCGAAACCAAGGACTACCCGAAACTGCCATTATAGTATGCATATTCAGTAGGTGTACCCAAAATCCAGGACTACCCGAAGCTGCCATTATAGTATGCATATTCAGTACATGTACCCGAAACCCAGGACTACCTGAAGCTGCCATTATAATGTGCATATTTAGGAGGTGTAACCGAACCCCAGGACTACCTGTAGCTGCATCACCACGTAGTTAAACTTCTCATTTCTTCCACAGCCAATGAACCGGCAGACATGATCCTTCCCTGCAGAGACACAAAGACCCAAACTGTAAGGAACCAACAGTCAGACAATAGGTCACCTTAGCCACGCACACTAATCCAGTGTGAAAGGGGTCTAATGAAGAAACATCAGTGGCTGTCCTAGCTTCATTCAGCAAGAGCCCACAGCGTAGCACTCGCCGCATGTCACAGGAGAGAACATTGAACACATTTTTTAAGTAGTCAGAAACTTGTAAATAACTCATGAAAGAATAAAGTTACGTTAAAACCAAGCACACCATTGTTTTTCTTGTGAAATTCCCAATAAGTTTGATGTGTCACATGACTCTCTTCCTATTGAAAAAACAAAAGTTGGATTCAAAATGGCCGCCATGGTCACCACCCGTCTTGAAAAGTTTCCCCCCACACATATACTAATGTGGCACAAACAGGAAGTTAATATCACCAACCATTCCCATTTTATTAAGGTTTTTTCCTATAAATGGCCCACCCTGTACAATACAAGTTTTATAGTGCTGATTGCTGCACTGATGGGACAGTGTGTAATGCCGCGTACACACAATCGGAAATTCCGACAAGAAAACTTCAATGTGATCTTCTGGTTCGGAAATTCCGACCGTGTGTAGGCTCCATCTGACTTTTTCTGTCAGAATTTCCGCCAGTTAAAATTTGAGAGCCGATTCTCAATGTTTCTGACAAGAAAAGTTCTTATCTGAAATTCCAATCGTCTGTCTGCAATTCCGACGCACCAAAAAACACGCATGCTCTGAATCAATTTGACGCATGCTCGGAATCATTGAACTTAATTTTTCTCGGCTCGGCGTAGTGTTGTACGTCACCGCGTTCTTGACGATCGGAATTTTGTGTGTCCGTGTGTATGCAACACAAGTTTGAGCCAACATTCCGTCTGTTAAAAAAATCCATGGTTTTCTTATAGGAATTTCCGATCGTGGGTACGCGGCATAACAGTAATGTGGAGATTAGAAGCATCATGTGAAGGGAGCAGAATGGAACACCACTCCATCCTCAGCTCATGACGGGGGCTCTAACTGGAATTCTAAGTGGAAGTGGGCTGATAGCCAGATTCAGCTAGGGCGGCGCATCTTTAAGGCGGCGTAGCGTATCGTATTTACGCTACGCCGCCTTAAGTAAGAGAGGCAAGTACTGTATTCACAAAGCACTTGCCTCCTAACTTACGGCGGCGTAGCGTAAATGGGGCCGGCGTAAGCGCGCCTAATTCAAATGAGGATGGGGGGGGCGTGTTTTATGTAAATTACTCGTGACCCGACGTGATTGATGTTTTTTACGAACGGCGCATGCGCCGTCCGTGTACATATCCAGTGTGCATTGCTCCAAAGTACGCCGCAAGGACGTATTGGTTTCGACGTGAACCTAAATTACGTCCAGCCCTATTCACGGACGACTTACGTAAACGACGTAAAATTTTCAAATTTCGAAGCGGGAATGACGGCCATACTTAACATTGACTAGGCCAGCTATTTGATGGAATAACTTTACGCTGGAAAACGCCTTACGTAAACGGCGTATCTTTACTGCGACGGGTGCACGTCCGTTCGTGAATCGGCGTATCTAGGCATTTACATATTCTACGCCAAACTCAACGGAAGCCCCACCTAGCGGCCAGCCTAAATATTGCACCCTAAGATACAACGGCGCAGGCTGTCGTATCTTAGCTAGGTTTAAGTGTATCTCAGTTTGAGAATACACTTAAACTTACGACGGCGCAGATTCAGAGTTACGCCGGCATATCTACAGATACGGCGGCGTAACTCTCTCTGAATCTGGCTATGAATGTACACAAATTATCAAACATCAAGACAGCGGAAGAAGAAGACGTGAGCACTGCGCATACAACACACAAGGGGTTATTTACTAAAACTGGAGAGTGCAAAATCTGGTGCAGCTCTGCCTAGAAAAGAATCGGCTTCCAATTTTTATTGTCAAAGCTTAACTGAACCAATTGACGTTAGAAGCTGATTGGCTACCATGCACGGCTGCACCAGATTCGAATGTAGTGTTAAGAGAATGGCACTGGCGTCTACTGACAAAATGCATCTCTATATTTTGAATACCGTATTTTTCGGACCATAAGGCGCACCGGGTTATAAGACGCACTATCACTGAGCGCCTGTTAACAGATTTTTTTCCATACATAAGGCGCACCGGGTTATAAGGCGCACGTATAGAAAATTAATGAATGAATGCACACACCTCTGTCACACGCAAGCGCCAGCTCCGAAATGCCGTCGCATTCCAGTGACGTCACAGTGGCTCGCGCTGCGCCCCATGCCCCGCTTTCAACAGTGTCACCGTACCAGCTAATTCCACTGCTATACGGACGGTTCGACATAGAGGGGCATAGGAGCATTTTACAGCTTACATTTGGTGCGGAAGGACGTTACAGTAGAGACTATTTCCATGATCTACATGCCGGATCTCTACTATTTACATGTAAGTGGATGCTGTAAACCTATCATGTATGTCTGTAATGCTCAATACAACCATACATAAGGCGCACCGCATTATAAGGCGCACTGTCGATTTTTGAGAAAATTAAAGGATTTTAAGTGCGCCTTATAGTCCGAAAAATACGGTACGTCAAAGTGTAAGTTGGGCGGTTCGTATGTTCCAATATGTTGGGTGAAGCAGACAATGAGAGCGGCAGAGTGAAGAAAAATATGTCCCAACTGACCTTGCAGCTTCTTTAACACGGCCACTTCCATCTTTAGAACTTGTTTTGGTTGTTGTGCTGATTCTACTTTTAGAGCGACGTTTTCCCGAGTCAGCAAATCCATTGCCTCGTAGATTTCCCCAAATCCACCGCCACCAATTTTTTTCAGCTGCGGGAAACACATTTCTTACATTATTTTCTGTAGAGACCTCAACTTGTCACTCACGACACACACATAGGTATTGCTAAACATTATATTCAGGTGAGATACGCATCAACTTATTGGGGTACACCATGGGCACATTAAAAGGCTGGGTATCGTAGAACTGAGGGTACGTTATGGCATTTGGAAAGGCCGGGTATTGGTAGAACTGAGGGCACATCATAGCAAAGGGAATAGCTGAGTACTTGTAGAACTGAGGTTACATTATGGTACTGGCTGGGGGTGCAAGCAAAGTTGAGGGTACTTTGTGGCACAGTAAAGGTTTGGGGCAATAACAAAATTGTGGGGCACTCTGCAGAGTAGGGAAAGGCTTGGTACTGGTCAGGGCTGGACTGGGATAAAAATTTGGCCCTGGACTTCATCCAGACTGGCCCACTTTGACAGGTCTCTCCCACAGCGGCCGGACAACTCCCGCACCCCCCCCCCCCGGCCACCCAAGCCCCCTCTCCCCCCTCACTAGCCACTAGTCGTTTTACTTTGCTAGAGTAAAACGGCTGGTACTGGTACTCTTATTGGCAGTACCAGTGGGGAAGCTAGACATTATTTCACCCGGTGCAAAGAATCAGTTTGGTGCCCCCCCTTATGGGACAAGATTAGGCAGAAGTGAGAAACTCCCAGGCCATAACTGTTGAGTCAACTGTCTGTCCGCTCCCCCCATGCTCCTCTGTCATCCCCCCTGCTCCTCTGGTCCTCCCCCTGCTTCTTTGTTCCCCCCCAGTTGAGCGCTGTGGGCAGGGAGATGAAGTGAGCGCTGCGGGAAGGGAGAGACAGAGGAGCGGAGGGGGGCGGCAGTCCGCTGTCACTGAAGCCGGCCCACTGAGCCATCGGCCCACCGGGAAACTCCCTGTAGTCCCAATGGCCAGTCCATCCCTGGTACTGGTAGAAAAAGGGGCCTGCCTAAAAAAATTGAAGGTTTCAGTACTAGCGGAGATAGGCTTACAACACGGGATGGAATTTCTTGTTGGTACATGATGGCATTGTGAAGGAACTGCAATGGCATTTTGAGGGAGTTTTGTGTCACACAATAGTATGGTACTGGTACATCTGGGGGAACACAATGACACAGTGAAAGACTCAGTATTGTAATCATTTAGGATACAACATGGAGTAGATTTCAAGAAATTTCATTATGGGCGTTCAGTATGAAAATATTTAATACTCTAGCACAGGGGTCTCCAAACTTTCTAAACAAAGGGCCGGTTCACCGTCCTTCAGACTTTAGCAGGGCCGGATCGTGGCCAGTGGGAGTGGAAATTTTTCTGGCATCAGGTTAGGAGGAATAGTGGCCTATCTTTGCTATCATATGGAGTATTTGTGCTCCATTATTGGTTTCAGTAGAAGAAATGGTGCCCCATTGTTGGTGTTAGATGTCAGAATAGTGTCTCATATCAGTGGGAGGATTAGTGCCCCAAGGGCCGGAAAAAGGCCAGGAAAGGGCCGCATCTGGCCTCTGGGCCGCAGTTTGGAGACCCCTGCTCTAGCATACAGAGAGCCTTGGTGTTGGTGCTGGAGTTAGGGGTACACCATGGCATAGTGAAGGACTTGATATTGGTAACTCTGTGGACATGCTATGGTGCAGTAAATGTCAGGATACAGGTAGATATTGAAGCATACCATCGCATAGTGAGGGTCTCAATACTGGTAGAGGTTAGGGTTTCACCATAAGGTGAAAGTCTCAGCACTGGTAAAGGTTTCAGCACAGTGAAATCTTTACCACTGATGGTGCTTGGGGTTTCAGTATGACACAGTGAAAGGACTTGTACGGGTACGGGTTGGGGTTTTATCACGGCACAGTAAAATATCTGGTGATGGTTGAGGTCAGGGTCTCATTTTAACTCAGTGAGAGTCTTAGTGTTGGTAGTGGTTGAACTTCACACACAGTACAGTGAAAGCTTTAGCACTGGTAGATGTTGGGGTCTCATTGTAACACAGTGGAGTTTTAGCACTGTTAAAGGTTAGAGTCTAAAACATGGTAGAGTGAAAGGTATAGGTTGAGGTTTAATCTTGGCAGAGGGAAAGGTCTTGGTACTGGCAGAGGTTTGGGGTTGTATCTTTGCACAGTGAAGTTTCCAGTAATGGAAGAGGTTGGGGTCTTATAATGGCAGAGTGAATGTTCCATTATTTGGAGAGGTTGGGGGTCCCATCTTGGTATAGTGAAAGGTCTCAGCACTGGTGGAGGCTTGGGTTCTTGTCATGGCACAGTGAAGGTTCCATTATTTGGAGAGGTTGGGGGTCCCATCTTGGTATAGTAAAAGGTCTCAGCACTGGTGGAGGCTTGCGGTCTTGTCATGGCACAGTGAAGGTTCCATTAATGGGAGAAACTGGGGGTCCCTTCTTGGTATAGTGAAAGGTCTCAGCACTGGTGGAGGCTTGGGTTCTTGTCATGGCACAGTAAAGGTTCCAGTAATAAGAGAGGTTGGGGTCTTATCATGGTACCGTGAAGGTTCCAGTAATGGGAAAGGTTGGTGTCTTATCGTGGTATAATGGTACATATTTTGGTACTGGTAGACCTTGGGGGTCTCATCTTGGTACAGTGAAAGGTCTCAGCATTGGTAGAGGATGGGGGTCTCATTGTGACACAGTGGTTTAGCACTGGTACAGGTTAGAGCCTAAACATGGTACAGTGAAAGCTTTGTAGAGTTTGAGGTTTCATCTTGGCATAGGGAAAGGTCTTGACACTGGCAGTGGTTTGGGGTTTTATCATGGCACAGTGAAGGTTCCAGTAATGGGAGAGGTTGGGGTCTTATCATGGCACAGTGAAGGTTCCAGTAATGGAAGAAGTTGGTGTCTTATGTTACAATGGTACAGGTTTTGGTACTGGTAGAGCTTGGGGGTCTCATCTTGGTATAGTGAAAGGTCTCAGCACTGGTAGAGGTTGGGGTCTCCATTGTGACACAGTGGTTTAGCACTGGTACAGGTTAGAGCCTAAACATGGTACAGTGAAAGCTTTGTAGAGTTTGAGGTTTCATCTTGGCATAGGGAAAGGTCTTGACACTGGCAGTGGTTTGGGGTTTTATCATGGCACAGTGAAGGTTCCAGTAATGGGAGAGGTTGGGGTCTTATCATGGCACAGTGAAGGTTCCAGTAATGGAAGAAGTTGGTGTCTTATGTTACAATGGTACAGGTTTTGGTACTGGTAGAGCTTGGGGGTCTCATCTTGGTATAGTGAAAGGTCTCAGCACTAGTAGAGGTTGGGGGTCTCCATTGTGACACAGTGGAGGTTTAGCACTGGTATAAAGTCTAAACAATGGTAAAATGAAAGCTTTGTAGAGGTTTCATCTTGGCATATGGAAAGATCTTGGTACTGGCAGAGGTTTGGGGTTTTATCATGGTACAGCGAAGGTTCCAGTAATGGGAGAGGTTGGGGTCTCATCATGGCACAATGAAGGTTTAGGTATTGGTAGAGCCTGCAGTCTCATCATGGCACAGTAAAAGGTCTCAGTACTGGTAGAGGTTGCATCCCACTGCACAATGAGGGTTTCTGAACTGGTATAGGTTGGGGTCTTCTAATGGCACAGTGAGTGTCATGGTACTGGTAAAGGCTGAGGGCCTTATTATGGGTACCTTTGTATGGGTATGTTGGAACACTGGCCAGTTCTGTAGAGTTAGGGCATACCATACCAATACAAAGAAATCTAGTCCTGGTGGAGTTGCTATAGCACACGTTCATGGAAAACAAGGCTCATCAATAGTGGGTGCTGTAACCATTACCAGCTGGATCCTGGAAACATCAAGAAAGTGTACATATTCACCAGCACACCAAGAATCTAAAATCCCTGTCCAAAGGTTTTTATTGCAGAGAGATCACATCACAGACACAAGTGCAATGTTTGGGAGTCGTGCAGGACCCCTTCGTCAAGCATGTAATCACATGCCTGATGAAGGGGTCCTGCACGAAACGTTGCACTTGTTTCTGTGATCTCCTACAATAGAGACTGATGGTGATTGTAGATCCTTGGGGCCGGATTCAGAAAGCCCGGCGTTACTTTGTGCGGGCGTAGCGTATCTCAGATACGCTACGCCGCCCTAACCTAGTGAGGCAGGTTCCGTATTCAGAAAGAACCTGCGCCCTAAGTTACGGCGGCGTAGCATATGTGGTCCGGCGTAAGCCCGCGTAATACAAATTATCCAGGCAGTGGGCGTGTTGTATGTTAATCAAGGCTGACCCCACGTAAATGACGTTTTTGACTTACGGCGCATGCGCCGTCCGTGAACGTATCCCAGTGCGCATGCTCCAAATTACGCCGCAAATAGTCAATGCTTTCGACGTGAACGTAACTTACGTACAGCCCTATTCGCGAACGAATTACGCAAACGACGTAATCGACGGAAAATTCGACACCTGCCCGACGTCCATACTTAACATTGAGTACGCCTCATATAGCAGGGGTAACTTTACGCCGGAAAAAGCCTTACGTAAACTACGTTAAAAAAAATGCGCCGGGCGGACGTACGTTTCTGAATCGACGTATCTACCTAATTTGCATATTTGACGCGGAAGTCTTGGGAAGCGCCCATAGCGGTCAGCGTAAATATTGCACCCTAAGATACGACGGCATAGGAGACTTAGGCCCCATACACACAAGAGAATTTATCCGCGGATACGGTCCAGCGGACCGTTTCCACGGATAAATCCTCTCAAAGATTTCCGCAGATTTCTATGCGATGGAGTGTACTCACCATCGCATTGAAATCCACGCGGAAATCCTCTGGCGATGACGTGTCGCGCCGTCGCCGCGACGCTGTCATATAAGGAATTCCACGCATGCGTCAAATCATTACGACGCGTGCGGGGAATCCCTTTGGACGGATGGATCCGGTGAGTCTGTACAGACGAGCGGATCCATCCGTTGGGATGGACTTCAGCAGATGGATTTGTTGTGCATGTCAGCAAATATCCGATCTGCTGGAATCCATCCCAGGGGAGATTTATCCGCGGAAAAAGATCCGCTGGCGTGTACACACCATAGGATCTATCCGCTGAAACCCATTTGCTGGGATTTATCTGCGGATGGATTCTATGGTGTGTACGGGGCCTTAGGCTGCATTCACACTATAGCGTACTGAATCACGGCGTTTTGTCCCGCGAATTGCGGCGGCAAATAGCGGCGTTTTGTACCGCGATTCGCGGCGACAAAACGCCGCGATTGTGAATGCAGCCTGTGACCCCCTCTATGGAGATGGTTCACATCTCCTAGCCGAACGCCGAAAGACGCCTGAAAAAAAGGTCCGGGACCTTTTTTCAGGCGGCAGGCGGCAGGCGTCCGGCGTGGAGATGTGAACCATCTCCATAGAGGGCAATGCTAAAGCATCCCTCTGGCGTGTCGGGGCGGCAGCGGCGTTCACACTACAGGCGTATATACGCCTAGGTGTGAACGGGGCCTTACGCCACTCGTATCTAGGCAACATTGAGGCGTATCCATTTCTATGAATCAGGCGCTGAGATGCGACGGCCCGCATTCAGAGTTACGACGGCGTATATGGAGATACGCCGACGTAACTCCTTTCTGAATCCGGGCCTTGGTGTGCTGGTGGAGTTGGGGACACAGCAAAGTGAAAGGCTTGGCAGTGGCAGAGTTTGAGGCACCCTATAACACAAAGTTGGGTACTGGTATAGCTGGAGGCCTCCATACGTTTCATGGGAGCTCGGCCTCCATCATGGTAGAAGTGTTGCGTAGTTCATTAGTAAGTGATGCTCACATGACCCGAAGAACAGGACATTTTATGGTCATAAGCTCAAGTCTACTCACCACCTTCCAGCGATCTTTTACCACGTAGCTGACCGGCAGGATATCCGCTTGCTCCGCCCCTCCACTCATGTTTCCGTCGTCCCTGATTACGGCTGCTAGACACTGCATGGGCCACCCAGACAGGATCCGCCCTGCCCCCGACCTAATAGAGACATTGACCTGGAAGGAGAAGGAATGGTGTCACTACAGTGAGAGCAGATTGTGAAATGGGAGCTCCTCCATGTCTGACCATACACATACAAATCATCATATATCGTATACTGCTTTATATTGTATTTAGTACAGGTGGATACTGCCTCGCAGCGAGTATAATCCATTTCTGGCACTCGTCTCAGTGCACGCGGCCTTAGATTTTCATCTTTATTATAATACACGATGACGGCGCAGCCTGAAACCACAATACACACCAACACCCGAGGAGGAAGACATGTCCTATTCTACAGGGCAGGAGTGGAGGGGTGGGGAAGGTGCTGCCGGTCTATGCAGAAACGCAAAGAAGCGGTGACAGCTGCAGCGTGCCGTGACTGAGCAATGCTTGCCACAGGCTTTCTATTCTGGGCCGGTCCTGCTCCCTGGGGACCGTACACTGGACTGGCGGAGAGATTCTGAGAATGAGAGAGCCGACATAAGCCTAACGCTATGGCCTTCATCGTACTGCAGACACCTACTCTATAAACAACGTATATTACACACCACAGAGGCCTACGCTGTATACACAGTACAGGCATCTGCACTATATACAATGCTCTATACCAGTGGTCTCCAAACTGCGGCCCGGGGGCCACATGTGGCCCTTGGCTTGCTTTTATCCGGACCTTGGGGTCAGTGCCGGGACAAGGTCATCTAGTGCCCAGAGCGAACATGCCAAACTGCGCCGCCCAAGATGTATGAGCATTGTGTGTCAGCTAAATAAATTCCCCCTCCTCTAAGTATAAATCTGTCCCCCTGCTGAAATCCCCCCTCCTAGCACAACTCCTCTACCCCCAAAATCATCCCCCCAGCACATATCTTCTCCCCCCCCCATATCACTCTTAGGCCCCCCCCCCCCCACACATTTTCCCAACTAGAATTAGGCCCCGTACACACGGGAGGATTTATCCGCGGATACGTTTCCACGGATAAATCCTCTCGAGGATTTGCGCGGATTTTGATGCGATGGAGTGTACTCACCATCGAATCGAAATCTGCGCCGAAATCCTCTGGTGATGACGTGTCGCGCCGTCGCCGCGATGATGACGCGGCGACGTGCGCGACGCAGTCATATAAGGAATTCCACGCATGCGTCGAATCATTACGACGCATGCGGGGGATCCCTTTGGACGGATTGATCCGGTGAGTCTGTACAGACCAGCGGATCAATCCGTTGGGATGGATTCCAGCGGATAGATTTGAAGACATGTCATCAAATATTTATCTGCTGGAAATCCATCGCATGGGAGAAAAATCCGCGGAAACAGATCCGCTGGATTGTACACACCATAGAATCTATCCGCTGAAACCCATTCGCTGGGATTTTTCAGCGGATGGATTCTATGGTGTGTACGGGGCCTAAGTATAAATCTGTCCCCCTGCTGAAATTCCCCCTCCTAGCACAACTCCTCTACCCCCAAAATCATCCCCCCCCAGCACATATCTTCTCCCCCCCATCACCCCTCCCAACACAAACCCCCCTAAATCACTCTTAGGCCCCCCCCCCCACACATTTTCCCAACTAGAATAAGACTCCCTGCCACTCAGCCAAATTCCCTCTTCCAACACAAATCCCCTGACCCCCAATCTCCTTGTGGTGCCCCCTCCTCACATGATACCGCAGTGCCCAGGGCAGCTTCCCCTCCTGCCAACCCCTTGTTTCAGCACTGCTTGGGGCACTATTTTATTCACTAACGCCAATGAAGGGCACAATTCCTTCCATTGACTCCAACAATGAGGCACAGTTCCTACCATTGACATAAATGATGGGGCACAATACTTCCAAATGACATCAACGGTGTGGCCCATTGACACCAATGATGGGGTACAATTCCTCTAATGACAGGGGATTGTACTCCCACAGACACTGGGACATGTTATACTCCCCATGGTTACAGTCCGGCCCTCTTAAAGTCTGAAGCATAGTAAACTGGCCCTTTGCTTACAAAGTTTGGAGACCCCTGCTCTATACAGTGGCGGAAAACAATTATTTGATCCCCTTCAGATTTTGTAAGTTTTCCCACTTACAAAGAATTGAAGGGTCTATAATTTTTATCATAGGTGTATTTTAAATGATAGAGACAGAATATCAACCAAAAATCCAGACAAAACACACAATACAAATGTTATAAATTGCAGTTCAGTGAGTAAAATACGGTAAGTACTGTATATACTCGAGTATAAGCCAACCCGAATATAAGCCAAGGCACCTAATTTTACCACAAAAAACTGGGGAAATGTATTGACTCGAGTATAAGCCTAGGGTAGGAAATGCAGCAGCTACTGTAAGTGGAAAAGAGGGTAAACAATGCCCATTTGCAGCTTCGCTGTGCCCATTTGCAGCCTCACTGTGCCCATCTGCAGCCTTACTGTGTCCATCTGCAGCCTTACTGTGCCCATTGCATGCCTCAGGCCTCGTACACACGGACGGACTGTCCGCTCGGAGATTTCTGTCTGATGGTTGTACACACCATCAGACAGAAATCTGCGCGGACACGATACGCGGTGACGTGGCCGCGCCGTCGCTGATGACGCAGCGACATGCACGGCCCTGGAATGTCAATGCTTCCACGCATGCGTCGAATCACTTCGACGCATGCGAGGGCTTTCGGCCGAGCAGACATGTCCGGTGAGTCTGTACAGACGACCGAACATGTCCAACGGACAGGCTTCCAGCGGACATGTTTCTTAGCATGCTAAGAAACATTTGTCCGCTGGAAACCTGTCCGATCCGCCGGAAAATTGTCCGGTCGGACGTACAGACGACCAAACATGTCCGCTGAAACTGGTCTGCGGACCAGTTTCAGCGGACATGTTCGGTCGTGTGTACGGGGCCTCACTGTGCCCATCTGCATACCTGATCTCTGTGTCATGCAGTCAGTCGGCGGCTGTCCAGTGTAACAAAATTTTCAGCACTTTTTTTGGTGCAGAAAAAGCCCCCCTCGGCTTATACTCGAGTCTCTCCGATCTGCATACCTAATCAGCCTCTGTCATGCTGTCAGATGGTGGCCGTCCAGTGTAACAAAGCCCCACCTCCTCGTCGTCTGTGATAGACGGAACACTCAAGCCTCGTACACACGATCAGTCCATCCGATGAGAACGGTCTGAAGGACCGTTGTCATCGGTTAACCGATGAAGCTGACTGATGGTCCGTCGCGCCCACACACCATCGGTTAAATAACCGATCGTGTCAGAACGCGGTGACGTAAAACACAACAACGTGCTGAAAAAAATGAAGTTCAATGCTTCCAAGCATGCGTTGACTTGATTCTGAGCATGCGTGGATTTTTAACCGATGGTCGTGCGTACTAACGATCGGTTTGACCTATCGGTTAGGAATCCATCAGTTAAATTTAAAGCAAGTTTGCTTTTTTTTTTAACCGATGGTTAAATAACCTATGGTGCCCACACACGATCGGTTTTGACCGATGAAAACGGTCCATCAGACCGTTGTTCTCTGTTTAACCTATCGTGTGTACGAGGCCTCAGTTTCCCAGTAGTGAGTCAGTGTTCCGCCTATCACGGGCGAGGAGGAAGCGGGGCTTTGTTACACTGGACGGCCGCCATCTGACTGCATGACAGAAGCTGATCAGGTGTGCAGATCGGAGAGACTCGAGTATAAGCCGAGGGGGGCATTGCTGAAAAAATGTGGCTTATACTCGAGTATATACGGTATTTGATCCCCTACCAACCAATAATAATTCTGGCTCCCACAGACTGGCTACAGTAGGTGTTCATGAGGTACACAGATAAGTCCTGTCAATGTAAGAAGGTGCATTGACAACTCGTTATGTTTATAAAAGTCACCTGTCCACAGAATCTTTCTCCTAGGGCCGACAACTAATCGATTATGAAATTAATCGATTACCATTTTCATAATCGATTAATCGGCCAGTAACATAATGGGGTTAAAAATAAAAAATAAATGACCCTTTATAGTACAAAAAGAGCAAATCGCTACTGTAAATAATACTTTCACTGTCCCACAGTAAAAAATGAACCCCTTAGGCCTCGTACACACGACCGAACATGTCTGCTGAAACTGGTCCGTCGGACCAGTTTCCGCGGACATGTTCGGTCGTCTGTACGGCCGACCGGACAATTTTCCGGCAGATGCTAAGAAACATGTCCGCTGGAAGCCTGTCCGTCGGACATGTTCGGTCGTCTGTACGACTCACCGGACATGTCCGCTCGGCCGAAAGCCCTCGCATGCGTCTAAGTGATTCGACGCATGCGTGGAAGCATTGACCTTCCAGGGTCACGCACGTCGCCGCGTCATCGTCGCGGCCACGTCACCGCGTTCGCTGTCCGCGGGAAATTTGGTCTGATGGTGTGTACAGCCATCAGACCAAAATCCGCCAGCGGACATGTCCGATGAAAACGGTCCATGGACCGTTTTCATCGGACATGTCCCGTCGTGTGTACGAGGCCTTACAGTAGCGATTATTTGCTCTTTGTACTAATTTTTGTTTTTTTAACCCCATTATGTTACTAAACATCTCAGGCCTGGGTCACACCTCTGTGCTTTTTGCAGAAACACACAGGGCCAGATTCCGCAACTTTGACAGGCAAGTGCAGTATTCTCAAAGCACTTGCTCCGTAAGTTGCGGCGGCGTAGCGTAAATTGGCCGGCGTAAGCCCGCCTAATTCAAATCTGTAAGATGTGGGCGTGTTTTATGCAAAATCATCGTGACCCCATGTAAATGACGCTTTTTACGAACGGTGCATGCGCCGTCCCCATTTTACTTGAGCCCTGAATCTCTGTGGGCGCGACCCCCCAGCTCCTGTGGGCTCTTCATTGGATGATTGATAACAGCGCAGCCATTGGCTCCCGCTGCCGTCAATCAAATCAATGATGCGGCGCACCGGGGGCAAGTGATACAGAAGGCGGTTACGGAGGCCGAATGTATCACACGGGAGTGCACCTCCTTGAGAGAGCGCTTCCTAGAGGGGGGGTTAGCTCTTGCGGGAGGAGCCGAAAAAGCCGCCGAGGGACCCCAGAAGAAGAGGATCGGGGCCATTCTGTGCAAAACGAACTGCACAGTGGAGGTAAGTATAATATGTTTGTTTTAAAAAAAATAAAAATAACCCATACAACCCCTTTAAAGAGTCTTGTGTATTTATATACAAGGCACAGCAGAAAGAGGAAAATTATGATTCTGTTTTCTAAGCTACCAATGTATCACCACCATGACCACACTCCATGCCTGCTCACCTCCCAAGACTTAGTAACATACAGATATGTCATGAATGAAATATATTTTATGCCTACAGAGATATAAAAAAAAATTCGATAATAAAATAAGAC
Organism: Rana temporaria; assembly: GCF_905171775.1. Taxonomy (NCBI): domain Eukaryota; kingdom Metazoa; phylum Chordata; class Amphibia; order Anura; family Ranidae; genus Rana; species Rana temporaria. The sequence continues at coordinate 467,326,900 of NC_053492.1, read as the reverse complement.
GTAGCCGATGTGGTGTGCGGCACAAATCCAAGAAGGGCAGCTCTACCGCGCCTTTGTGAAAAAACAAACCACAAACCAAAGTTCAGTCACCTATTTCCCCACATATATGAACCCTGGGGATCAGGATGAGAATCTTCCACCCTCCTGGTCATGGAAGCAACTCTACTTCTCTTCCGGGTTGTACTTCCCATTAAAGCTCCTTAGACAGGAACTCTGCATGGTGCGACGTGACCACAACCGTAAGGTTTTAAAGGCTTAAACCAGGGGTGCCCAACCTTTTGAAGGCCGAGGGCCACTTAAGCGATTTAGTAACCAGTCGTGGGCCACAATGAGCGGAGTGGGCAGATGATAGGTCTGTGTCCAGTCTGCATATGTAAAGCAGACACAGCCCAATCTACTCTACGGGTCCTTCGATCCAATCAGATAGAAGGGGACAGATCCACTTCTGTTTTTTTAGCAGATCGGATTGGAGGTAGGCAGGTGTAAACGGACCCTCTAATCACCTGCCGCTCCATAGAGGTGATTAGAGGGTCCGATTGGGTCGGACCGATCATGTAAAAGGGCCTAAGGCTGCTTTTACATTGATGGTCTGTGGTCTATTGTGGCCTGTGGTCTTCCCGTCGGTTAGCTGCACTTTGCCATAGACGTCTACTATATCTACCCTGTTTCCCCAAAAATAAGACCTACCCTGAAAATAAGACCTAGCGTTATTTTCCAGGAGGGCTGCAATATAAGCCCTACCCTGAAAATAAGCCCTAGTTAAAAATGCTTGTAAAATCCTATAATCGACTCTATTATAGTAGTATATAATGTACAATGTGTGTGGTTCTGTAATATAATTGCGGGGGAAGAGAGCTCCGGTGGGTAACAGAAGCACAGATCGGCTCTATACCAAAGGTATTTGGCACAATTATATTACAGAAACACACACATTGTACATTATATAATACTGTAATAGAGTGGATTATAGGATTGTACAAGCATTTTAACTCAGTTCACATTGGGGATTCCTGACAGGCAGGGAGGGAGAGGGGGAGAGAAGACATCAAATTACATAGTAAGACCTTCCCCCGAAAATAAGCCCTACTGTGTCTTTTGTTGGCATAATTAACCAGTTCCCGACCCCCGCATGTACATATACGTCCACAATATGGCACGTACAGGCACATGGGCGTACAGGTACGTCCTCGCCTATTAGCGGGTGGGGGGTCCGATCGGGACCCCCCCCGCTACATGCGGAGGTCGGGTCCGCTCGGGGAGCGATCCGGGACCACGGCGCGGCTATTTGTTTATAGCCGCTCCGTCGCGATCGCTCCCCGGAGCTGAAGAACGAGGAGAGCCGTGTGTAAACACGGCTTCCCCGTGCTTCACTGTGTCGGCGCATCGATCGCGTCATTCCCTTTATAGGGAAGACACGATCGATGACGTCATTCCTACAGCCACACCCCCCAACAGTTGTAAACACATACTAGGTGCACCCTAACTCCTACAGCGCCCCCTGTGGTTAACTCCCAAACTGCAACTGTCATTTTCACAATAAAGAATGCAATTTAAATGCATTTTTTGCTGTGAAAATGACAATGGTCCCAAAAATGTGTCAAAATTGTCCGAAGTGTCCGCCATAATGTCGCAGTCACGAAAAAAATCGCTGATCGCCGCCATTAGTAGTAAAAAAAAAAAAATTAATAAAAATGCAATAAAACTATCCCCTATTTTGTAAACGCTATAAATTTTGCGCAAACCAATCGATAAACGCTTATTGCGATTTTTTTTACTAAAAATAGGTAGAAGAATACGTATCGGCCTAAACTGAGGAAAAAAAATGTTTTTATATATGTTTTTGGGGGATATTTATTACAGCAAAAAATATTGCATTTTTTTCAAAATTGTCGCTCTTTTTTTGTTTATAGCGCAAAAAATAAAAACCGCAGAGGTGATCAAATACCACCAAAAGAAAGCTCTATTTGTGGGGAAAAAAGGACGCCAATTTTGTTTGGGAGCCACGTCGCACGACCGCGCAATTGTCTGTTAAAGCGACACAGTCCCGAACTGTAAAAACCCCTTGGGTCTTTAGGCAGCAATATGGTCCGGGGCTTAAGTGGTTAATATAAGACCCGGGCTTATTTTCGGGGGAAACACGGTAGCAGGTGCGGTGCACTTTCTGAAGAGCCGCTTGCTTCCTCTACCGCTGGCTTCATTTACAACACTGATGCTCTCGGATGGAAGGTCGGCAACCTGCAATCTGGGCTTTCCAACCAGCCATCCCAGAGCAGGAGGTCGCGGGCCACATCAGAGGGCTCCGCGGGCCACTGGTTGGGCACCCCTGGCCTAAACCTTAAAGAGGAACTTCCCCCAACTTCTTCACCTAGGGTAATTTTTTTCTTAACCTCCCTGCTGGTATGATTCTGTCTGAAATTACATACCAAAAGCGGTACAATTATTTTGCAAGGAAATTTGGCGTTTTATACGGTAGGCCTGCAATTCTTAGGAATAACTCATTTAAATCTGACCAAACAAGAGTCTAGTAGGCATCCCGGGTACGAATTTGTTTTAAAAACAAAATTATAAATTATAATATAATAAATAATTATAACAAATAATAATATAATTATAATAAAAATTATTCAATAATGTAATCAACTCAAAATCACTGAAATTTGCTCAGTTGCAGAATTGTCGCTGTCACTTTTATTTTTGTGTGACAAATTTCCCCACAAATCGCTCAATTCTGCAAGCGATTATAATTTATTATCGCTGTTTTCTTGCTGCTCTAAAACCATTTTTGACATAAAGGGACACTTTTGGACAATCTACAGTTTGCAGTCAGAAAGAACAGTTTTTATTATATAAAAGAACATGTAGGACACAGGGCAGACCACTAGGGACAAGGGGGGTGTGTATTTTTTACATACAGTACTGTAATCTATAAGATTACAGTATACTGTATGTAATGTGTTTGTTTACTTTTTTGAATGTAATGAGTTTGTTTACTTTTTTGAATTTGGCGCCGTTCTCCGCTCCCGTGCGTCGTAACGTCGCAGGGAACGGAGATCGGCGGCACACGGGGACACTGTGAATCGAGCGAAGACCCGCTCGCTCACACAGCGGGGAGGCATCGCAGGATCCAGGGACAAGGTAAGTAACTTTGTCTGTAGATGCTGCGAGAAGGTAAGCCGCGCCGCTGCACCTCTACCCCGAGTGTGACTCGGGGATACCGATCCTAGCATGGAAAAACCACCCCAAGTCACGCTCGGGGATACCGCTGAGGAGGTTAATGTGGAATTCAAGGCTGGAATTATCTAAGCTTAGAACGGCTTCCATTTCTCTTACACCTATACTACCCGCAAAAAGGAAGATGCGTATACTTACCTATTCGTGGAGCGCTCCGGTCCACACACGTAATCTTCCTAGCAGCCAGCTTCAGAGTAGGGGAGGAGAGAGTGCTGACAACGGATGGAATGCCTGGGTCGGTGATGTCACCCACAGGCTTACAATGAGTCACCCGTTGTCGGCTGTCCCTCCTCTCCCCTAATGCCAGCCACTGGCAGCTGATCACATGACTTGAACCCAGCATCCTAAGAATAGGTAAGTATATGCACCTTCTACAGGGTTTTTAGTATAGGCATTAGAAGGGGGATGGGAGCAGTTTTAAACATAGTTAGTTCTAGCCTGGAAAGCCACTTTAATCCTGTGACAGGAGTCACTTTGGGTGGGGGGTTTGTGCAACTCAGCTTACCTTGGAGAGCTCTGGAAACTTGTGTCCAGCTTCCCCAGGCCCTTGTATGTGTAAATCACCCTGGGCTGGATTCAGGTAGAATTGCGCATTATTTACGGAGGCGCAGGGCAATGTTTTTGCCCTGCGCCCCCGCAAATTTGCTGCGCTGCCCTTGATTCACTGAGCAGTAGCTCCGTAAATTGCGTGGACGCGCCGGCAAAATGCCCGGCGCAAGCACGCGCAATTTAAATGATCCCGTAGGGGGCGGGAATCATTTAAATTAGGCGCGTTCCCGCGCCGATCGTAGAGCGCATGCTCCGTCGGGAAACTTTTCCGACGTGCATTGCGGCAAATGACGTCGCAAGGACGTCATTTGCTTCAAAGTGAACGTGAATGGCGTCCAGCGCCATTCACGATTCACTTACGCAAACTACGTAAAATTCAAATTTCGTGACGCGGGAACGACGGGTATACGTAACATTGGCTGCCCCTGCTAATAGCAGGGGTAGCCTTACGCAAAAACCGCCGTACGGAAACGACGTAAATTGCGTACGCAGGGCTCGCGCAACGTTGTGAATCGGCGTTAGTATGCAATTTGCATACTATACGCTGAGCACAACGGGAACGCCACCTAGCGGCCTTCGCAAGAATGCAGCCTAAGATATGCGGGCATAAGAGCCTTATGCCGCGCATTTCTTAGGCTGCAGTCGGCGTAACGAGGTTCCTGAATCAGGAGCATTCGTTACGCCGGGGCAAGTAAGCAATTGCGCTGTGTAACCTATGATTGCACAGGCGCAATTGCTTCTTGAATCCAGCCCCCTGTTTCTCTAATAGGGGCACATGGTGACTGAGAAATCCAGTCTGATCTGTACTAATCGGACTCACTGTACAGCCACATTGGAATGTTGTGTGTGTGTATATATATATTTGTTGTGCACTCTTTGCTGTGATCGTTTGGATGTGACTGTATTCTATTGTGGCTGTCTGCCTCAAATATTATGGGATGTGTGTGTTTCGTGTGGGGAAAGAGGGAGGGGACTCCTCCAGAAGCCCCCCCTGCTGATAAGACTGTTTACTGATGAGAAGTTTGAATACGCCTGACCTGTGTCTATTGTCATTGGACAGTTTGACCCGCCCTGAATCCAAGGGTGGGGGGAAGTGTCTCAGAGTTGGATATCTGTGTACATGTGTGATAATAAATCAGTTTGATGTTGTTGTTCACCCTACACTATGTTTCGGCTGGTGACTGGGCGAGCTAATGGGTTTTGGATTGTGCTGGTTCTGGACAGAGGAAGCATTTACGGTGGACATAGTCCTGTTGAGGACAAGGGTTCGTCACAAATCCCCTCTTACCTTGTCTGTTGATTTGAGGGCAAATAACACGCTCACCCATCCAGTGAATATAGATCTGACCTGCGGTAATTTGCTGAAAGCTGCCGCATGCCGAATCCTACCGTGCCATCTTTTCTGCTGATCTCATCAGGAAGCCAGCTATCTCTTCTGGGTCGAAGCAGCCGGCCGAGTAATAACCCTTCACTGCTCATATGCAGTGTGATCTACCTAACCCTGCAACAAAAAGGATCATTCTCTTGGACTAGAGAAATGCCTCACTCTAATAGATAACTGGATGACAAACTCAATGGTTCGAAAACAGAACTTCTCCTGTTTCACGCTAACCGGAAAAATCACCCCGCGTCAACATGGACACCCCCACCCATTCTGGTTAAAACTATCACCCCTAGCACCAAAGTCAAAGAGTCATTTTCGATACCTACATGACAATGGATGCACAAATAGGGTCAGTAGTCAGCGGATCCCACCATCTGCTGCGCCTACTACGCAGACTCACGCCCTTTATCCCGAAAGAGGACATTGCAGTAGTGGTGGGAACAATCATAAATTCCAGGCTCGACTACGCAAATGCCCTCTATCCAGGACTCCCCAAATACCAAATCACTCGTCTGCAAGTCGTTCAAAATACGGCCGCTCGACTAGTGACTGGGAAAAAACCATGGCAATCTCACCTTCACTGAGATCCCTTCATTGGTTGACAGAATCACTTTCAAGGCACATAAGTGTATTCAAGGCAACGCCCCCCAATATCTATGCGACAAAAATAAAAGCCCATAACCCCAATCGCATTCTGCGATCCACCAATCAAAACCTCCTCCAGATACCCAAAGCCAGATACAAGTCCAAAGGACATCGAAGATTTGCAGTCCAGGGACCTCGCCTGTGGAATGCACTACCAACCACCATCCGACTGGAGTCGGACCACTTGGCCTTCAGGAGAAAGATTAAAACCCATCTCTTCTGAGGTCAAGGGGTTCCTTACCCAGGGAATGGATACAGTGCCCAGAGGCGATTCAGTTCGCATGTGTTGCGCTTTACAAGTCTCTCTCTCTCTCTAACCCAAAGTCTCCTGGAAAGTGTGACGTAGGTATCCAAGGAGGCTTTGGGTAGGGGGGAGACATCATTCTCACATGGGGAAAACACTGGTTCACTTTAGGAATTAGACTTTAAAATGGAATATAGCTACTAGGTCTAGAGTAGGGGTCAGCAATTTAAGATACATGAGCCACGGCGGGCATGCAAAGCCATATTCAGTGGAAATGAAAAGATCATTGGTTACATGTCTGTTTAGGCAATGACAAAGACAAAGGCAAAGACGTTCTTTCCTTCTAGACCTCTCAAACTTGAGCTGTTCTCTTCACAGTTGAAAGTGAGATTTACTTTCTGAGTCTTCTCTTCATAGATAAAATGTGATTTACTTTGACCATTGATAAGCCGTGTTTGAAGCTGTTGTCTCGTGAGGCGCAAGTCAGTCAAGCTGCTTTTGGCAGTCCACTGGCATTGGTCCTTAGCCCAGACAAGCCACTTTTTCTTACTTCGTTGTTAGCAATGGCTTTCTTGCTGCTACTAGACCTGTCAAACCTGAACCTTGAAGTCTTCTCTTTATAGTTGAAAGTGAGATTTATTTTGACGATCGTTAAGGCTGTTGTCCAACGAGGTGCCAGTCGCCCAAGCTGCTGACTCTAAAGCCTCGTACACACGACCGAGTTTCTCTGCAAAAACCAGCAAGAAACTTGCTGGGAGATATTTTTTTGCCGAGGAAACCGGTCGTGTGTACATTTTCGTCGAGGAAACTGTCGAGAAACTCGACGAGCCAAAAAGAGAGCAAGTTCTCTATTTCCTCAACGGGAATGGAGAAACTTGCCTTGTCGAGTTCCTCGACAGCCTAACAAGGAACTCGACGAGGAAAACGTTGTGTTTCGCCCGTCGAGGCTTTAGGCCCCATACACACGATCATTTTTAAGCATGAAAAAAATGTTGTTTTTCAAAAACGTCATTTAACCACTTGCCGACCGCGCACCGCCGAAATACGTCCACAAGGTGGCTCTCCTAGGCGAGAGCACGTAATATGACGTCCTCTCTCTCAGCCGCCACTAGGGGCGCGCGCCCCCCGCTCGCCCCTCGCCCCCGACTCCCGTGCGTGTGCCCGGCGGGGAACGGGAGCTGTGTGTATAAACACACAGCTCTCGTTCCTGTCAGCAGGGGAAATGCTGATCTTCGGTTCATACAATGTATGAACAGAAGATCAGTGTTTCCCCTAGTGAGGCCACCCCCCCCCCCCCACAGTAAGAACACACCCAGGCATACTTAACCCCTTCCCCGCCCCCTAGTGTTAACCCCTTCACTGCCAGTGGCATTTTTATAGTAATCCAATGCATTTTTATAGCACTGATCGCTATAAAAATGCCAATGGTCCCAAAAATGTGTCAAAAATGTCCGAAGTGTCCGCCATAATGTCGCAATACCGAAAAAAAATCGCTGATCGCCGCCATTACTAGTAAAAAAAAATATTAATAAAAATACCCCCTATTTTGTAAACGCTATAACTTTTGCGCAAACCAATCAATAAACGCTTATTGCGATTTTTTTTTACGAAAAATATGTAGAAGAATACGTATCGGCCTAAACTGAGGAAAAAAAAATTTTTTTATATACTTTTGGGGGATATTTATTACAGCAAAAAGTAAAAAAATATTCATTTTTTTCAAAATTGTCGTTCTATTTTTGTTTATAGCGCAAAAAATAAAAAACGCAGAGGTGATCAAATACCACCAAAAGAAAGCTCTATTTGTGGGAAAAAAAGGACGCCAATTTTGTTTGGGAGCCACGTCGCACGACCGCGCAATTGTCTGTTAAAGCGACGCAGTCCCGAATCGCAAAAAGTACTCTGGTCTTTGGGCAGCAATATGGTCCGGGGGGTAAGTGGTTAATATGATCGTGTGTGGGCTTCACATAATTTTTCAGGTTTTGAAAAACGACAATTTTTTATTTCGAACATGCATTTTTTTAACGTCGTTTTAAACAATGTCGTTTTTGTAAAAAATTATCGTGTGTGGGCTAAAACGACGAAAAAAAACCTGCGCATGCTCAGAAGCAAGTTATGAGACGGGAGCGCTCGTTCTGGTAAAACTACCGTTTATAATGGAGTAAGCACATTCATCACGCTGTAACAGACAAAAAAGCGCGAATCGTCTTTTACTAACAAGGAATCCGCAAATGGAACTTCCCCTTTAAAGTGCCGTTGTACGTGTTGCACCGCGCTTTGCTAGCTATTTTTTTTTAAACGATGGTGTGTGGGCAACGTCGTTTTCATGATGAAGTTGGGAAAACGTCGTTTTTTAGACATGCTGAAAAACAAAGTTTTCTTTCATGCTGAAAAATGATCGTGTGTACGCGGCATCAAGCCCCGTACAGATAGTCGGAATTCCTGACAAGAAAAGTCTGATGTGATCTTTTGGTCGGAAATTCCGACCGTTTGTAGGCACCATCGGACTTTTCCTGTCGGAATTTCCGCCAAGAAAAATTTGAGAGCTGGTTCTCAAATTTTCAGACGGAAAAAATTCCAATCAGAAATTCCAATCGTCTGCAGCAATTCCGACACGCAAAATTCTGACACATGCTCTGAAACAATTCGATGCACGCTTGGAAGCTTTCAATTTAATTTTCCCGTTTTTTTTTTTATTATTTATTTATTTTTAGCTGACATGCCCAGCCTGCCCTGTGCAATGCCAGCCTGCCCTGTACCACCCGCAGCCTGCTCTGTGCCACCCCAGCCTGCCCTGTACCACCCCAGCCTGCCCTGTATTACCCAGCCTGCCCTGTACCACCCCAAACAGCCCTATACCACCCCAGCCTGCCCTGTACCCCCCAAACAGCCCTGTTCCACCCCAGCCTGCCCTGCACCACCCCAAACAGCCCTATACCACCCCAGCCTGCCCTGTTCCCCCCAAACAGCCCTGTGCCACCCCAAACTTTCCCATGCCACCCCAACTTGCCCTGTGCCACCCTAACTTGCCCTGTACCACCCCAACTTGCCCTTTGCCACCATAACTTGCCCTATACCACCCCAACCTGCCCAATGCCACCCTAACTTGCCCTGTACCACCCCAACTTGCCCTATGCCACCCTAACTTGCACTATACCACCCCAACCTGCCCTGTACCACCCCAACCTGCCCTATGCAACCCTAACTTGCCCTATACCACCCCAAACTACCCTATATCACCCCAACATGCCCTATACCACCTTAACCTGTCCTATACCACCCCACTACACCAACCTGCCACTATACCACTCTATACTAACCTAACCTGCCACTATACTATCATTTACAGGGGCTGGTTTGGGGTGTGCCCCGTGCCCGTGCGCTGCCTGCTTGGTGCTGGGCAGCCTAGACAGAGGGGGGTGACACCATGTTTTACCGCACCGGGTGACACCAACCCTAGTGACGCCACTGGTTCCTGGCCCAGACAATCCACTTTATTTTGTTATTTTAGCCATTTTTTTCTTGCTGCTATTAGACCTGTCAAACTTGAACCTTGAGCGCTTCTATTTAAGTGTCAAGTTCCTGCACACCAAACTCGATCATCCATGTCTTTATGGACCTTGGTTTGTGCACGGGTGACAACAGTCATGTTGGAACAGGAAGGGGCCGTCCCCAAACTCTTCTTACACAGTTGGGAGCATGAAATTGTCCAAAATGCTGACACCTTGAGGCCCTGTACACACGATCAGTCCATCCGATGAAAACGGACTGAAGGCTGAAGTCTGAGGCCCCGTACACACGGCCGAGGAACTCGACGTGCCAAACACGTCGAGTTCCTCGTCGAGTTCTGGGATGAAGCCGCCGAGGAGCTCGGCGGGCCGCCTTCTCCCATAGAACAATGAGATAATAGAGAACATGTTCTCTATTTTCTCGACGAGCTCCTCGGCGGCTCCATCGAGCCAAAAGTGTACAGACGACAGAGTTTCTCGGCAGAATCCGGGTTTTGACTGAGTTTCTCTGTGAATTCTGCCGAGAAACTCTGTCGTGTGTACGGGGCCTGATGGTCTGATGTGCCTACACACCATCAGTTCAAAATCCAATCGAGTCCAACGCGGTGACATAAAACACAACAACGTGCTGAAAAAAACGTTCAATGCTTCCAAGCATGCGTCAACTTGATTTTGAACCGATGCTTTTGCATACTAACCATCGGTTTTGACTGATCGGTCATCAGTCCGATTTTAAAGCAAGTTTTAAAACTTTGGTCTGAAGGATAAAAGTCAAATGGGCCATACACACGGTATGTTTGGACTGATGAAACTGAACCTCAGTCCGTTTTCATCAGTTTGGACTGTGGTGTGTACAGGGCCTAAGAGTTCCTTTCACTGGAACTAAGGGGCCAAGCCCAACCCCTAAACTACCCCCCATAATACCCAACCACACACCATAGTCCTGACCCCAACCCAACAAAAGACCTTTGGGATGAATTAGAGCGGAGACTGCGAGCCAGGTCTTCTCGTCCAACATCAGTGCCTGACCTCACAAATGCGCTTCTGGAAGAATGGTCAAAAATTCCCATGCCGGTGGTTTCCGTTTCCGGGGGGAGTGGCCTGAGCATGGAGGAGTGAGGAGGCGTGAGGGGAGCTCCTAGCGGGATCACCGCATGCACCCGATAGAGGACCGGCATTGGGCATTGGAAACAAGCTGAGCGTGCACTCTAGAGCGCCTATCCCAGGGTCAGAGACGAGCGACTGTACACGCTGTTTCGCTGCGCTGCGGCTGCTGACGAACGAGGTATGCAGGTCAGCTGAGCTGAGTGGCGGGGAGCGGAGCAAAACAGAACGCTCATTGCAGAGTGCCTGTCCTAGTACCTACCCTGGTGAGCGAGCCCCGTAGCTGTGTACGGGGGGCCGGTGCCGAAGAGCGGACCTTACACATCAGAGAGCGGGTCAGTACTGGCACATGTCGCGCCGTGGAGGAAGACCCGGAAGAAGATCCCGAGTATCAAGCACCCCAGCACACTCCTATATTACCCGCTATCTCAGGGCTCAGACGGACGCGACGCTGCAGTCGCTGGAGGATACCAGGGAAAAAGGCAACAACACTAAAGATCCCTCAGAGATGGCAGCTGCAGGAAACGTTGTGAAGGGTAGACGGGACTCTATATTAGAGGTAATATCGGCTGCACCAGCGGTGACATCTATGCTGAATAAAGGTATGCCTAAGGGGGGAGATCCCTCCACTGAAGTTGTGGCAAACAGGATGGGGGAGGGGATGACATGTCTGGAGTATAGTAATAAGGTCCCACAAACCCAGGAGAATAAGGGACAAGAGACTATATCAGATATGGAGCAGCTTAGAGCGCTTATTCAGGCACTCCCCACAAAGGAGGACATACAGACTCTAACTAAAACTATTATGAATACACTAAGAGAGGAAATAGAAGAAGTGCGTGCTGGAGTGGAAAGGGGTGAACATAAAATAACAAACTTAGAGGTGCAAAACAGCAAATTGGAGCATAGACTGTTGAATATGGAAGGAGAGCTCATGAGACAGCATCAACAGATGGCTGCGTTACAGTTACACAGTGAGGAGGCTGAGGATAGAAGTAGACGAAATAATATCCGCATTAAGGGGGTCTCTGAAACCTTGGAAGGCCCGGCCCTGAGAGAGGCGGCCGTGACCATATTTAATTTAATTTTGAATAGACCTGCTGATACATCAATCGAACTGGACCGGGTCCATAAAGTCCCTGCTTTTCGTCATCCGGCCCAAGGGGGCCCTAGAGACGTGGTCTGTAGAGTACACTTCTTTAGGGTAAAGGAAGATATTATGCGGGCAGCCTGGAAGGATCCCTCCTGATAAAATGGGAGGGTGGGGACATACAGGTCTATCCAGATCTTTGCAGGCTCACAAAATGGAGAAGACGTTTGTTAAAACCCCTCTTGGAGTATATTCGCCTGAAAGATGCCACGTATCGATGGGGATATCCTTTGGCAGTAATCATAAAAAAAGAAGGGCAGAACTTTAACTTAAGGTCCCCTGCCCAACTAAAAGAACTATTTCAGTTTCTGGGTGCTGAGCCCATAGACGTCCCGAACTGGTTAGATTCACCCATAACAATGGACAGATATTAATCCAAACTGACAAAGGGGACTATCGCCATGTAGGAAATACAAGAGCAGCGTCCCCATAGAGGAAGAAGAGGAAAATGGACAGTTTTTTTTTTTTTTTTTTTTTTGACAAATCTTTGATATCTCATCCCTATATGGGTTTCGTATAGGTTTGTGGGGAGAGGGCCCGGACATGAATGCCTCTTGCATCGGGGGTTCTTCTTTTTTTTTCCTTTTTTTTTTTTTTTTTGCTGCGATTGTTTTTCTTTTTTTTGGAGGAGGGGTGGAGTGTTGGGTTAAATATACACCGAAGGATATATAAATTAAGAGGGCTGCTTTAGAGGCGTTAGAGGTGTATAGGTAAAGCATATATATATAAGCTATACAAAGGTTGGCACAACGAATGGTGCATAGTTTTTTCTTCTTTTTTGTTTCATTTTTTTTTTTTTTTTTTGAGCTATCTGATATATGGAGGTTATATATCATATCATGTACCAATATAAGGAAGCTATTCATATAATGTACCATATATATAAAGGAGTGACAGAGGGGTAGGAACAAATGTCTGCTTGAGAGAGATAGGAATGCTCCACCCCCCCACCCTTTTTTTTTTTTTTTTTTTATATTATTATTTTTTTTTTTTTTTTTTAAGTAAGGGGGAAGGGAGGGGGTAGAGGGAAGGAGGAAGGAAGGGAGAGGGAGAATAAAGGTGCAGATACATTTCCCCATGGGGGAGAATAGGCAGAAGAATTAAAACGCCCTTTCTGAGGCCCAACAGAAGGGAGGGGGGAAGGGGGGGGGGCATGAGGGGTCTCTTTTTTGCAGTGGGGTGGGAGTTTTGGGGGGGGGGTGGGGGTAGCATCTTTTTATAGGGGGGATGGATCCCTGCTTTGTTAGGGAGGGTTAAAAGGGGGGACAAAAGTGCCATTAAGGAGGGGGGGGGTAAATAGGAAAGACGGGGTCACAAATAATGGGCACACATAGTAAAGTCATCATAGACACTAAAACTGATTGCAATCGCGGTCACAATGATAAGTGGGGTGTACTCCCACCTTTTTATTTTTTTTTTATTTTTTTTTTTTTTTGGCTCTAAGGGGCATGAGAATAGTATCACTATATACATAATTACACGAATACACGAATACACGAAGATGGAGGGGTAGACACGGGGGAAAAGGTGGGGAATAGGGGGGGGAGGGAAAGGGCCAAGGAGGGCAAGAGCAGGGTGGGAAATGGAAATAAAAGTTTAAAAGACTAGCTAACAGGGGCTGGTAAACAAGATTTCCCTTCTTTCTTCTTTCTTTCTCAAGCATACCTCCGATAACTGTCTATGAGGTTCAAGAAAGAAAATAGGGCTTGTATATGGAACAATCGAGCATAGAACAATTGAATGGAATATTGAATAATTGTATACTGTATATAGATGTTAAGGGGATGTGTATAGAAGGTGGTATGCATAAGATGGAGGGTGCAAATAGGATAGACGTCTTCCCTTACCCTAAATATGCTAAAGAAGGAAGTCTGAATTTTTTTTTTTTTTTTTTGTTGTAGTGATATGTAGAAGTGTAGTGGGTAGCTATTGGGGTCCGGGCACGGTCGGGAGGGGGGAGATATAACTTTGAGGGACTGAGGGGAGGGGAGGGGAGGGGAGGAGGGGAGGAGGGATAGCATTTTCTCTTTCTCCAGGAATCTCCTTCTCTCCCTCCCTTCTCTTGTCCTCTTTTTTTCTTTTTTCGCTGTTTTCCTTTTTTTTTTTTTTTTGTCCAAAAGATTGGGAGATATCTCATAGTGGAGCTAGCTCCAAGGGAGAACGTCTAGAATAAAGGGGTGACTCTGAAGCGGAGGTGAAGGGACATAGGATAAAGCTAACACTAGGCCAATGCGAAACGACTAACGGGGTGCGTGCGGGAGAACGCAGGGGAGCTCTGGACTCGCTAACCTCGCTCTCTTCTGCACATACATTCTCCCCACTAAAAACGCTTCTCCTCCAATTGGAGGTAAACCGGAAGCGTTAAATAAAGGGATAGGGACTTTTTCTCTGGTCCCTTTTTTTTTTTTTTTTTTTTTTTTTTTTTTTTTTTCTTTTTGTCCCTTCCGCGCCTGCGGTGGTTGGCCCCCAATATTAGGGGAGACACGAGAGGGGGGCGGAAGGGTAACTACTCGGGCACTTGGACGAGTGACTAGTTTTCGAGGTACGGGGGAAAGGGAGGGGTTTTTTTTTTTTTTTTTTTTTTTTTTTTTTTTGTTGTCTGTCTCTCTCCCCTTCTCCCCCTTGCACCGTAGTTTTTTTTTTGTTTTTTTTTTTTGTATATTACTGGTTCCCTTTGTGAGGTATACCAGATTAGAAAGGCGACAAAATGGACATAATAAATTTCACATCATATAACGTCAAGGGCCTGAACAGCCCAGAAAAACGTACTAAATTAATGGCAGAACTCAGTAGAATCAAAGCTCAAGTAATCTTTTTACAAGAGACACATTTCAGAAGAGATAAAATTCCAAGATTGGGCAATCAAAGGTATCCGACAGTGTACCATGGTGCCTCCCAAACATCCAAAGCGAACGGGGTGGCAATTATGTTCTCAAAACAAATGAATTGGAAAGAATCAAACGTAATTACGGACGACGTAGGAAGGATGTTAATAGTGAAAGGAGAATTAGGGAATCAAAAAGTTACTCTGGCGAATCTGTATTTACCCAATGAGGATCCTATATCTACACTGGAAAAATACTTGGAAGTGGTACAACAAAACAAGGAAGGATTTCTAATTTTGGGGGGCGATTTTAATATAGCCCTGGATCCAGCAATAGACGTGTCAAAAGGAGTATCTCATATATCTAATACAAAATTACGTAAAGCAAGGCGTCTACTGA
Organism: Rana temporaria; assembly: GCF_905171775.1. Lineage (NCBI taxonomy): Eukaryota > Metazoa > Chordata > Amphibia > Anura > Ranidae > Rana > Rana temporaria. The sequence continues at coordinate 467,311,860 of NC_053492.1, read as the reverse complement.
AAGATATACAGGTAATAGATAGCTGGAGGATAATGCATGCGTACGATAAGGATTATAGTTTTTTTTCCGCAAAGCATAAGACATATACAAGGTTAGACTATATTTTTTTAGACCAGAACATTCTCTCTAGGTTACGAGATGCAAAAATAGGATCTTTCACAATATCTGATCACGCGCCAACCAATTGCAGCATAGAATGGGGTGAGAGAGGCCCACGAGAATGGAACTGGAGAGTTAATGAGACACTCCTAAAAGATCCGGAATATGAGAAACAGATAGCCCAGGAACTTGATAATTTCTTCTCTACTAACGACCGGGATGAAACGCTGCCTATGAGTATATGGGAAACACATAAATGCTACTTGAGAGGAGTGCTTATATCATTGGGGGCACACAGAAAACGTACTCAGAGTGCTAAACTCGATAGTCTGCTGGGGGAAATCCAATCGCTGGAAACGGCACATAAGGGACTACAGTCGCACCAGATAGGAGAGAAATTGGCGAGATTGCGGGAAAAACTAAATCTTATGTTAACGGACAAAGCAAAAGCTACACTGAATAGGTGTAAAAGAACTTATTATGAATATGGAAATAAACCCAGCAGACTATTGGCAAATGCACTCAGAGACACGAGAGTCCGTAACCAGATCGAGAAAATTAAAACACAGGGGAATGGGATGGTGAGCTCTACACAACAAATAGCGGAAGCATTTAGAGAGTATTACTCAAACTTATATAATCTAGAAAAGCAGTGTTTAAGACCAGACCTAGTGGATAGAGAAGAAGTTATCAAGGAATACTTAGCGTCCTCAGAAATGCCAAGGATACCCAAAGAAAGCGCAGAGAAGATAGACGGCCCGATTACTGTAGAAGAATTTATGGGAGCACTGGGCGCCTTAAAAGCGGGAAAGGCGCCAGGTCCCGACGGATATACACTGCGATATTATAAAATCTTCGCGGAAAAACTGGCACCTAGGTACGTAGCGGCATTTAACTCGATCCGCGATGGACAGAGGATGCCGGCAGAAACCTTGATGGCTGAGATTGTAGTGATCCCCAAGGAAGGGAAAGATCCTGCCCAGTGCTCCAGCTATCGGCCAATATCTTTGCTGGATGTTGATTTAAAGATTCTGGCGAAGATTTTGGCCGATAGAATACTAACATATATTCCGTTATTGATACATCCCGACCAAGTGGGGTTCACCCCGGGCAGAGAGGGTAGAGAGAACACTCAAAGGGTAATAAGTACAATATACCTTGCCCAACAACGCCATAAGCCTGCAGTTCTGATATCCGCGGATGCAGAAAAAGCGTTCGATAGGGTGGAGTGGGGGTATTTAAAAGCAATGTTATTACATATTGGATTGGGGAAGGGTGTACAGAACTGGGTCACAAGTTTATACTCCTGCCCATCGGCAAGAGTTAGAGTAAATGGGAAAAAATCAGACCCCTTCCCTATTCATAATGGTACCCGGCAGGGTTGTCCGCTATCCCCAATTATATTTGTTCTCTCGCTGGAGCCTTTTTTAAGAATTATAAGAGCAAATAATGATATACGGGGTATCCGGGTAGGGGAGGTGGATTATAAGGTGGCAGCATATGCCGATGATCTACTGTTCACTTTAACATCCCCGATAACATCGCTTCCATGCTTATTAGCAGAAATAAAAAGATACGGAAAAATTTCCAATTTCAAAGTAAATTATAACAAATCAGAAGCAATGGGAGTTGAAGTGGACAGTGGATTGCGGCAACAATTAGCCAGTAATTTCCCTTTTAGATGGACGGAATCCCATGTAGAATATTTAGGGACAAAAATACCAAGAAACTTGGGCAGGCTTTATGAACTAAATTTTCTACCCTTATTAAAACAAATAAAACTAGATCTACTGAGGTGGGATAAAGAAATTTTTTCATGGTTTGGCCGAATAAACATAGATAAAATGAATATTATGCCTAGACTACTCTATTTATTTCAGACTCTTCCCATAACACTCCCTAGGGGATTCTTGAAAGACTTAAGTTCTAAATTTACGAAGTTCATATGGGCAGGAAAACCGGCCAGAGTCCGGAGGAATATATTGATCTTACCTAAAGAAAAAGGAGGAGTGGGCCTACCAGACCCTATGGGGTATTACGAGGCCTCTCATCTTGCACGAGTGGTGGACTGGTGTTCACACCAGACAAACAAACCCTGGGTGAACCTGGAACAAGAAGTAAGCAATATCCCCATAGAAGGAATGGCGTGGCTGGATATGAAAAAGATATCTCAGTCTGCAAAGAAACATCCCATGATAAAGGCTACACTTAGAGTTATCAGAAGGATAGGTATGAGATCGAATCTGGTGAAGTGTACTGGACCTATGACACCCATTTTGGGAAACCCGAGCTTTGAGCCAGGTATGAGAGACCGACAGTTCAAAAACATAAGACGGAAGGGAGCCAGTAGGTTGATACACTTCACGAGAGAAAACCAGGTAATGCAGAGTGAAGAGTTAGAGAGGGCATATGGAGATGATTTAGACAGTTGGAGACGAAATCAACTAAGAACGTTTCTAGGTTCCCTGAAGATTCATGAGGCAGAAATAGGAAGCCTCTCCAAATTTGAGGAAATCTGTTTAAAAAAAGAACCAATGAGACATATGTTGTCTTATATGTACAATATATTGACTGAAGTTAACGCCCCACAAGAGCTCGTCTTTATGCAGGCATGGGAAAAGGATCTGGGCATCAAGTTTACTGAGATACAGAAAAACAAGATTTTTGCATTCACACATAAGGCCTCAATTGCATCTAGGTACCAGGAGGGGGGATACAAAGTCCTGACAAGGTGGTATAGGACACCATCAATATTAAACCGGCTCTTCCCCAATACGTCCAAAGTCTGCTGGAGATGCCAGAAGGATGAGGGCACTTTGGTACACATATTCTGGGACTGTCGGGTGATAAGAGAATTCTGGGAGATGGTCTCGGAGACGGTCCTGGAAATCACCGGGATTGACCTGGGACACAGACCCGCGGCGTTCTTGTTACTCGACATTCCCATAGCAATGGAAAAATATAAACAATCCTTAATACGCCATCTGATAACCGCTGCGAAGGCCTGTATACCAATCTTATGGAAAAACACCTCGTCCCCAACCAAATCACAATGGCTATGTAGAATAAACGAGATACAGATGATGGAGAACCTCACAATGGGAATACAGGAACGAGAGGAGACCTACTGGAGGGTATGGACTCCATATAGGGAATACAGGGAGCGGAGCGGATAGGGGGGGAAGAGGGGAGAGACTACGGCCGATTTTTTTTTTTTTTTTTTTTTTGTTTTTGTTATTTTATTTTATTTTCATTTTATTTGCGGTGGGAAGGGGGGGAGGGTGATTAATAATCTCGGAGGTACAGGACACCTCTCTGAAGATGGTATAAGAAGACCGTGCTTATATACAAGAGAGGAGACCGGGGCTGTAGAAGGGGGATCAGAAGGGGTACAGGAGGTCGTAATATAAAGCATAAGAAATGTTAAGATAAGGAGTGCAATGTATGTTGTAAAGATGAAGCTGTACCTAATCTGATTTATATGAAGAAAATGGATATAAAATAAAGAATTGTAAAAAAAAAAATTCCCATAGACACACTCCTAAACCTTGTGGACGGCCTTCCCAGAAAAGTTGAAGCTGTTATAGCGGCAAGGGTGGGCCAACTTAATATTGATCCCTACGGACCAAGACTGGGGTGCCATTAAAGCGGGAGTTCACCCGAATTTTTTTTTTTAACATTAGATTGAGGCTCATTTTGTGAAGGGGAATCGGGTGATTTTTTTAAATCGAAGCTGTACTTACCCTTTTAGAGAGCGATCTTCTCCGCCGCTTCCGGGTATGGTCTTCGGGACTGGGCGTTCCTATTTGATTGACAGGCTTCCGACAGGCTTACGACGGTCTCATACATTGCGTCACGAGTAGCCCAAAGAAGCCGAACGTCGGTGCGGCTCTATACGGCGCCTGCGCACCGACGTTCGGCTACTTTCGGAAAATCTTGACGCGATGTATGCGACCGTCGGAAGCCTGTCAATCAAATAGGAAAGCCCAGTCCCGCAGCCCATACCCGGGAGCGGCGGAGAAGATCGCTCTCTAAAACGGTAAGTACAGGTTCGATTTGAAAAAAACACCCGATTCCCCTAGACAAAATGAGCCTCAATATAATGTTAAAAAATAAGTTTTTGGGTGAACTCCCACTTTAAAGTTCATGTGCGTGTAAAGGCAGGCGTCCCAATACTTTTGATAATATAGTGTATAGGGATATTATCAATTGAAAAATTATAATTCAACCACCTTTTAAAGTCCTTTGTTAATTTTATCATTACTACCTTATGTGGCATGGCATGGCATTCCACTGCTTGACCAAACGTACAATAAAGGACTCTTCTCAAACCAATGGTGTAAAATGTAACAAATGTAATACAGTGGAACCTTGGATTACGAGCATAATCCCTTCCAGGAGAATTCTCGTAATCCAAAGCACTCGCATATCAAAGCGAGTTTCCCCATTGAAGTCAATGGAAACTAAAATAATTAGTTCCGCATTGACTTCAATGGCATACAATACCGCATGCGGCCAGAGGTGGGGGGGGGCACCGGAGAGGCTCGGAAACACTTGGAAAGGCCAGAGGACAGCTCGGTTAACCCCGGAAATCCTCGGAAACACCCGGGAATGGAGTATTTCCGAGTTTTTCCAAACGGCTCCCCCCCCCCCACCTCTGGCCAAATGCGGTACTGAAGGCCCCATTAGCTTAAGTTCTGCTCGTGTTGCTGGACAACACTCGCAAACTGAGTCAGAATTTTTTTTTTTAAAGTTGCTCGTCTTTCAAAATGCTCATTAACTGCGTTACTAGTAAACCAAGGTTCAACCGTAAAAGTAAAGCTGAACCCCGGGCACAAAAGTGATCATTTCAATCTACTCCTTAAAATATACTTTAAATATACTTGTTTGCAAGCACAAATAATGCCTAGTAAAAGTAGCAGTGCTGTAGGAGGGACCCAGCAGGCCATACCCACTACAGGCTGCCTGCAGAGGGGGGGCAGGGACAAGACCAGTCACCCTGTACAAGAATAAACAGCAGTGACTGGTCTTTATTACAGGAAGCTTCTGCACATAGGCAAAGTTTCACACTGGATTACTGCACAGATCTGGAAGATGATGTTTGCATACCCTGGAGTTCAGTTTTAGGACCTGTGTTGTGATCATGTCAGGTTGGGGGTATAGTGTTTTACGTATACAACGTCATGGAATTGTATTATGGTCATATTCCAATGGTTGGTCATGTTGGATCAACCATTGGATATGACCATTATACAATTCTATTACATTGTATACATAGAACACTTTATATACAACGTACTTCCAAGGATTTGAAATCCCCACTGTTCTCTGTGCAGTGCTTTCAAATGGACAAGATTGATTCTAATTGGCCAGCACCGCCATAGTGAATCAATCTGGTCTGGCTTGGAAGCATTGCATGGAGAAGAATGGGGATTTCAAAATCCCAGACTACTGGAGTGGCTGCTGACAGCTCGGCAATCCCAGAGGTAAGTACAGCAGGGACCGAAGGGGGGCCCAGTGTTTGTTTACCGTTACATTTTTTCTGTAAAGGTGAACTAACTCTTTACTAGAATTAAAATATGATCATGGCCAATGGTCAGTCATGTTGGAGGTGTAGTGTTCTATGTATAGAGTGTAATGGAATGTAGTATGATCGTATCCAATGGTCGGTCATGTTGGGGGCGTAGTGTTCTATGTATATAGCTAGATTCAGAAAGACTTAGGCTGGCGTATCAGTACGCCAGCCTAAGTCTGAATCTGCGCCGACGCTAATTTAAGCGTATTCTGGTAACCAGATACGCTTAAATTAGGCTCAGATACGAGCGGCGTAAGTGTCTTACACAGTCGTATCCTTAAAGTGTAATTTTTAGGCTGACCGCTAGGTGGCGCTTCCATTGCAGTCGGTGTAGAATATGTAAATCACTAGATACGCCTATTCACGAACGTACGCCCGGCCGACGCAGTACAGATACGCCGTTTACGTAACGCATTATCAGGTCTAAAGTTATTCCATCAAATAGCTGGAATAGTAATGTTAAGTATGGCCGTCGTTCCCACGTCGAAATTCAAAAATTTTACGTTGTTTGCGTAAGTCGTCCGTGAATAGAGATTTACATAATTTACGTCCACGTCGAAACCAATAGGACCGTGCGGCGTACTTAGCCGCAATGCACACTGGGATATGTACACGGACGGCGCATGCGATGTTCCAAAAAAACGTCAATCACGTCAGGTCAACATAAAACACGCCCCCTCAGCCTATTTTGAATTAGGCGCGCTTGCGCCCGCCGCATTTACGCTACGCCACCGTAACTTAGCAGGCAAGTACTTTGTGAATCATGTACTTGCCTCGCTAACTTACGGCGGCGTAGTGTAAACACGATACACTACGCCGCCGCAAGGATAAGCCTGCCTACCTGAATCTAGCTAATAGAGTGTAATGGAATGTAGTATGATCGTGTCCAGTGGTCGATCATGTTGGAGGTGTATTGTTCTATGTATAGAGTGTAATGGAATGTGCTATGATCGCGTCCAATGGTCGGTCATGTTGGGGGTGTAGTGTTCTATGTATAGAGTGTAATGGAATGTACTATGATCGTGTCCAATGGTTGGTCATGTTGGGGGTGTAGTGTTCTATGTATAGAGTGTAATGGAATGTACTATGATCGTGTCCAATGGTCGGTCATGTTGGGGGTGTAGTGTTCTATGTATAGAGTGTAATGGAATGTACTATGATCGTGTCCAATGGTTGGTCATGTTGGGGGTGTAGTGTTCTATGTATAGAGTGTAATGGAATGCACTTTGATTATGTCCAATGGTCGGTCATGTTGGGGGCGTAGTGTTCTATGTATAGAGTGTAATGGAATGTAGTATGATCGTGTCCAATGGTCAGTCATGTTGGAGGTGTAGTGTTCTTTGTATAGAGTGTAATGGAATGTAGTATGATCGTGTCCAATGGTCGGTCATGTTGGGGGTGTAGTGTTCTATGTATAGAGTGTAATGGAATGTAGTATGATCGTGTCCAATGGTCAGTCATGTTGGAGGTGTAGTGTTCTATGTATAGAGTGTAATGGAATGTAGTATGATCGTGTCCAATGGTCAGTCATGTTGGGGGCGTAGTGTTCTATGTATAGAGTGTAATGGAATGTAGTATGATCATGTCCAATGGTCGGTCATGTTTGGGGTGTAGTGTTCTATGTATAGAGTGTAATGGAATGTAGTATGATCGTGTCCAATGGTCGGTCATGTTTGGGGTGTAGTGTTCTATGTATAGAGTGTAATGGAATGCACTTTGATTATGTCCAATGGTCGGTCATGTTGGGGGCGTAGTGTTCTATGTATAGAGTGTAATGGAATGTAGTATGATCGTGTCCAATGGTCAGTCATGTTGGGGGTGTAGTGTTCTATGTATAGAGTGTAATGGAATGTACTATGATCGTGTCCAATGGTCAGTCATGTTAGGGGTGTAGTGTTCTCTGTATAGAGTGTAATGGAATGTACTATGATCGTGTCCAATAGTCGGTCATGTTGGAGGTGTAGTGTTCTATGTATAGAGTGTAATGGAATGTACTATGATCGTGTCCAATGGTCAGTCATGTTGGAGGTGTAGTGTTCTATGTATAGAGTGTAATGGAATGTACTATGATCGTGTCCAATGGTCGGTCATGTTGGAAGTGTAGTGTTCTATGTATAGAGTGTAATGGAATGTACTATGATCGTGTCCAGTGGTCGGTCATGTTGGGGGTGTAGTGTTCTATGTATAGAGTATAATGAAATGTAGTATGATCGTGTCCAATGGTCGGTCATGTTGGGGGTGTAGTGTTCTATGTATATAGTGTAATGGAATGTAGTATGATCGTGTCCAATGGTCGGTCATGTTGGAGGTGTAGTGTTCTATGTATAGAGTCTAATGGAATGTAGTATGATCGTGTCCATTGGTCAGTCATGTTGGAGGTGTAGTGTTCTATGTATAGAGTGTAATGGAATGTGCTATGATCGTGTCCAATGGTCGGTCATGTTGGAGGTGTAGTGTTCTACGTATAGAGTGTAATGGAATGTGCTATGATCGTGTCCAATAGTCGGTCATGTTTGGGGTGTAGTGTTCTACGTATAGAGTGTAATGGAATGTGCTATGATCGTGTCCAATGGTCGGTCATGTTGGGGGTGTAGTGTTCTACGTATAGAGTGTAATGGAATGTTCTATGATCGCCTCCCATAGTCGGTCATGTTGGAGGTGTAGTGTTCTATGTATACAGTGTAATAGAATTGGATTATGCTCATGTACAATGGTCCATCATATTGGGGGTGTTGTGTTTACGTCTGTAATGGGTGTAACAGAAATGTATTATGATCATGTCAAGGATTTAGCTCATGATAAATAGTTTTAAGCAGTTCTAAAAGACCATGCCGCCCCCCCCCCCCCAACCCTTTTAAGAAGCATGCTCCCTCCTTACTGTGCTCTTCTTGCCGTGGCTAGACTGGATTGAGCAGAAGTCCAGGAAACAGAAGGGAAGGAAGACAGACAGACAGACAGATGAGGTGAGATGAGTTACGGAGAATTCACTTATACATGCACAGTGCAGAAAGCAGAAAGTGGCAGCAACCCCGAGAGACAGAGAGACACAAGCAAGTCAGCCTCCTAAACAATCCTTACACAACCTAACACTGTTCTACTGCTTCACGGGCAACCTTCAGCATTGTACTAGTCTGGTTCCTACAAAATAAGACCTCAAACTTTTACTGTCTAGACATAAATGACCATGAATAAAACACATTTTTCAAAGGTGACCTACATCTGATTTATATTCAAATTTGTCCTACAGCTCACATTACTATAAAAAAACTGCCCGTCTCTCAGGAAACACTAAAATATGCCATTGTTACCACTACCAGGAATGACATTCACCTTCCTCTTACCAATGGCATCACAATTTTGACCTACTTCTTATAAGTGACAAATATAATATAGAACTGTAGTAACCTCCACTGAGGAAAGTACAGTCTAAATCTCAATATTGCTTTATTTGTGGACTGGCTCTGTACTATATTGGTACTCCTAAAAGAAACAATATCATTCTAGTGGCTTTATAATATAATCCTACATACTAAAATGTTACATGGTCCTACAGATGTCCTGTGGGCACTTAATTGGGCTATGTTCCCACAAACGTCTTATGAGATACTATAATGGGACATGTTCCTACAAAAGTCTTCTGAGATACTATAATAGGACATGTTCCTACAAACGACTTCTGAGATACTATAATGCAGTGGTTCTCAACCTGGGGGTCGGGACCCTCTCGGGGGTCAAATGATGATTTGCCAGGGGTCACCAAATCCTGGGCTGTTCCTGGCTCTCCCAGCATTTTTGTGGCCCTTCGCAGCCACCCATTAAGTTCACGGCATGGTTGGGGGGTGGAGACTAGAGGTCAGCTGACTGGTGAGGAATGTGAAGTGGGAGGGGCTGGAGGAGACCCTATCTCCCGATTTCCACATAGGTGTCACTGCTACGAGACACCATAAAGTTGGAGACGCAGTGAAGCTGGAGACACAGTGAGTAACTCTATCTGTGATTAGAGTTGCCATTAAAAGGCCCCACTACAAAAAAAAAAAAGGACCCCACTACAGTTCTCAGATCAGCAGATGACCTTGATCAAATGTACCATAAGGGGGTTCAATACTGTATGAGTGTAATAGACTCAGGGAGCGCAAATTACTTGTCTTGCCTTGGGTGCCGACAACCTACGCAAGAAAATAATTTTACTGTTAGGGGTCCCCACAACTTGGGAAATGTTATCAAGGGGTCACGGCACTAGATGGTTGAGAACCACTGCTATAATGGGACATATTCCTACAAAAGTCTTCTGAGCTACTATAATGGGACATGTTCCTACAAACATCTTGTGAGATACTATAATGGGACATATTCCTACAAACGACTTCTGAGCTACTGTAATGGGACATATTCCTACAAACGTCGTTTGAGATACTATAATGGGACATATTCCTACAAATGACTTCTGAGATATTATAATGGGACATTTTCCTAAATACGTCTCCTGAGATTCTGTAATGGGACATGTTCCTACAAACGTCTTCTGAGATACTATAATCGGACATATTCCTACAGATTTCTTCTGAGATACTATATTGGGACATATTCCTACAGAAGTCTTCTGAGATACTATAATGAGACATGTTCCTACAAATGTCTTATGGGATACTATAATGGGACATGTTCCTACAAACGTCTTATGGGATACTATAATGGGACATGTTCCTACAAACGTCTTCTGAGATACTATAATGGGACATATTCCTACAAACGTCTTCTGGGCTACTGTAAGGGGACATGTTCCTACAAACGTCTTCTGAGATACTATAATGGGACATATTCCTACAAACATCTTCTGGGCTACTGTAATGGGACATGTTCCTTCAGATTTCTTCTGGGATACTATAATAGGACATGTTCCTACAGATGTCTTCTAAGATACTCAAATGGGACATGTTCCTACAAACGTTTTTTGAGATACTATGATTGGACATGTTCCTACAAAAGTCTTATGAGATACTATATTGGGACATGTTCCTACAAACGTCTTCTGAGATACTATAATCGGACATATTCCCACAGATTTCTTCTGAGATACTATATTGGGACATGTTCCTACAGATTTCTTCTGAGATACTATATTGGGACATATTGCTACAAACGTCGTTTGAGATACTATGATTGGACATGTTCCTACAAACGCCTTATGGGAAACTATAATGGGACATATTCCTACAAACGACTTCTGGGCTACTGTAATGGGACATGTTCCTTCAGATTTCTTCTGGAATACTCAAATGGGACATGTTCCTACAAACGTTTTTTGAGATACTATGATTGGACATGTTCCTACAAAAGTCTTCTGAGATACTATAATGGGACATGTTCCTACAGATTTCTTCTGAGATATTATATTGGGACATATTCCTACAGATTTCTTCTGAGATACTATATTGGGACATGTTCCTACAAACGTCTTCTGAGATACTATAATGGGACATGTTCCTACAAAAGTCTTAAGAAAAACTATAATGGAACATGTTCCTACAAACGTCTTCTGAGCTACTGTAATGGGAAATGTTCCTACAAACATCTTCTGAGATACTATAATGGGACATATTCCTACAGATTTATTCTGAGATACTATATTGGGACATGTTCCTGCAAGCGTCTTATGGCATACTATAATGGGACATGTTTCTACAAAAGTCTCATGAGCTACTGCAATAGGACACATTCCTACAAACACTTCATAAGATGCTACAATGAGAGGACTGATGTCCTTCGAGTTATTACAATGGGATAGGGTCTGATACAGTACATGTGACATGCTGCTGCAGCAAGACATGGTCCTACAGGTGATTCACAAGGCTCTGAAATGTGAAATAAACATACAGATGTGTCATGAAATAGTTGATGAGATGTTCCTAAGGACATGTCCAGGACACTACAAATGGACACAACTCTACAAATATGTAATGAGATAGAACAAGGAGACATGTCCCTACAGACATGTCATGGATACTACAAAGGGACATAATTCTTCAATTATGTCTTGGACTGGTAAATTAAGTCATGTTCCTTCAGACATGTCATGGATACTACAAAGTCACATTGCTCTACAAACATCTCATGAGTTAGTACAAGGTGACCTGTTTCTACAGACATGCCGTAGACATTAGATAGGAATATAATTCCACAAATATATACGACAAGGTGACAAGGTCTTACAGAAATTGCATGGAACAAGGCAACATGACAATTTTAGAAGGGTCTCATGAGATAATTAGATACTACAACATTGTCTGACAGATGTCATAAGATACAAACTTTATGGGACTTTACTGGTGCCATCCAAAATCAGCAATACCAAATATTCAATAACATTTTATTACATGTATTTATTACAATCATGGTTAAAATTGCATTATAAAACAGCATACACCAACATAGAGACATTACATTACATTATTCAAAAGGAATGATCTATAGTGTATAATGAAAGCCTCTAATGTCTTCCCGGCATGGGAGGACATCATAATAGGGTATGCCAGTTTTAATACTAGTCTTCTCTTTTGAGTGTACAGAGAGACATTGCAATGGTCTGATTCCTATAGCAAATTTATACAAAGACTTTGCTGACATCTATGCCTCTATACTCCTGATGAAGCTTTTCAGCAAAACCCGTTGAATCTTAACTTGATCCATATTTAAAGTGGAGGTTCACCCGGAAATGTAAATTTTTAACATTAGATTGATGCTCATTTTGTCTAGGGGAATCGGAAAGTTTTTTTAAAAACGAAGCAGTACTTACCGTTTTAGAGAGAAATCTTTTCCACCACTTCCGGGTATGGGCTGCGGGACTGGGCGTTCCTATTTGATTGACAGTCTCCCGACGGTCGCATCTATCGCGTCACGATTTTCCGAAAGTAGCCGAACGTCGGTGCGCAGGCGCCGTATAGAGCCGCACCGACGTTCGGCTTCTTTCGGCAACTCGTGACGCGATAGATGCGACCGTCGGAAGCCTTTCGGAAGACTGTCAATCAAATAGGAACGCCCAGTCCCGAAGACCATACCCGGAAGCAGCGGAGAAGATCGCTCTCTAAAACGGTAAGTACTGCTTCGTTTTTAAAAAAACTAGCCGATTCCCCTAGACAAAATGAGCCTCAATCTAATGTTAAAACATTTTTTTCGGGTGAACTCCCACTTTAAGATCACATGAATTTGTTGAACAAAGAAGGAAACAATGCATGGCATATAACGAATTAGAAAAGGACAAGGCTTTAATTTACACTATGGGTCATTCATTTTGAATGATGTAAGTATGTTAGAACACACGATTTTAATTCGAAAATGTTAACCACATTAGTAATAAATATACATTTTATTGAATATTTTGTATCGCTGATTTTAGATGGCACCAGAAAAGTCCCATATACGTTATCATTTTGGTCTTGACGACCCTAACGGATGAGGTGCCATTATTTACCCATCAATATACTCATATGAGTACTGTAGCTATATCATAATATACTACAGCAAAATGGTGGCCTTCTGCACACAGACACCAACTTCCTGTTGGATACATGTGAATGAGATGGGTAAAAGATGGCTACAGCTCCTGTTTTCCACCTTTAGAGAATTCCTCAGATGCGTTTCAACCTTTTCGGGGCTTAATCGACTACGATTAAGCCCTAAAAAGGTCTAATCGTGTCTGAGGAGTTCTCTACAGGTGGAGAATAGGAGCTGAAGCCATCTTTTACCCATCTCATCCACATTTATGCAACATGGAGTCGGTGTGCAGACGGCCACCAGTTTGTTGACGGCTACTGAAACCTAAGGCCTCGTACACACGACCGAGTTTCTCGGCAAAAACCAGCAAGAAACATGCTGGTATTTTTTTTTTGCCGAGGAAACTGGTCGTGTGTACACTTTTCGACGAGGAAACTGTCGAGGATCTCTTCGAGCCAAAAAGAGAGCATGTCTTCTTTTTCCTCGAAGGGAATGGAGAAATTTGGCTCGCCGAGATCCTCGACAGCCTAACAAGGAACTCGAGGAGCAAAACGATGTGTTTCGCCCGTCGAGTTTCTCAGTCGGGTGTACGAGGCCTAACAAGCCGATTCTGCCGGTATTTTTTTTACATACTGATCTGACTGACACAGCTTTGGAGAGGCATTCGAGCTGTACTATTTTCATTGTTTTGGACTACAGAAGATACTACAAGTTTCTATACTGTGATATGGTCCTACAAATGTCTCCTTAGATACCATAATGTAAATGAATTCCCCATGAAAATGATGTAATAATACAATATGGCGTGGTCCTGCTAAAATATGATCAAATACTGGAGTGTGACATGGTTTTTACACAAGACTCTCTACATGTGAGGTCCTCCACAGGGTGCCAGCACACATGGCATAATCCTTGAGTGGGCAAAACCATAGGCATGTCTTCTTTTTCCCCATGCAGTTATTGGTAGACTCCGTTTTTACAAGAATTTCCCTTTCACTGTAGATTTAAACTATAACATTGTGAAGATTTACACATGCAGAAAGACCCTGTTTATTGACCGGCTGTCAGGCTTTGCAGGGGCCAAAGTTTTATAAGCATGCATCAGTTAAGCCAGTCCACCAGCTGGAGCTTGTAGTGACACAAGGAACATGGTGCAATGGCCAAGGCTCCTGATGTACTCCGAGAAGCTTTACAACAGTGGCTTGTGGAGTGAAGAATATGCCCAATACTGATATTAGAGGCAGATTCCAGTCCTTTAAAAGCCATGCATCGTGATATGCGCAGATTCAAACCATGTGGCTCTTAGACGACATTAACATGAGAATATATAGCTTAATACCTCGAAATACGAACCCTTCTATTATTGCTCGAGTTCCTAGTGTGAAATGACTCTACCCTACGACTCTCTATAATCCCTCCTATTACTTCTTATTTTCAGTTCACTTTAAAGCGGTGGTTCACCCTAAATAACAACTTTCTACCATGCCATTCCGCATACTAGCGCAACCTATTATATTTTTCTGCGCCGTACTCACAGTTTAATCATGTAGTGAAGTTTCAGACTCCCCGCAGGGAATGGGCGTTCCAATGCAGAGGGAACATGATGGACGGCCGGCTATGGCGCGTCACGCTTCCCGAAAATAGCCGGAGAGGACTCGGCTCTTCATGGCGCTATACGGCGCCTGCGCACAGACTAGGAGCTGACTGCGCAGGCGCGGTGAAGAGCCAAGTCCTATTTCGGCTATTTTCGGGAATCGTGGCGCGCCATAGCCGGCCGTCAATCATGTTCCCCTCTGCATAGGAACGCCCATTCCCCTCGGGGAGTCTGAAACTTCACTACGTGATTAAACTGTGAGTACGGCGCAGAAAAATAAAATAAAGGCATACCGTAGGTCGCGCTAGTATGCGGAATGGCATGGTAGAATTTTTTTTTTTTTTTTTAGGGTGAACCCCCGCTTTAACTTCATCTTGTGTCTCCTTTATTACTCCACCTTGTAGCTACTCTAAAACTCCACCTTGTACCTTCAATAATACTTTTTTTCTTAGCTGTAATGACTCTAATGACGCGTACACACGATCGGATTTTCCGTCAGAAAAACCTTGGATGGTTTTTCCGACGGAATTTCGCTCAAGCTTGGCTTTCATACACACGGTCACATAAAAGTTCTCTGAACTTTCGACCTTCAAGAACGCAGTGACGTACAACACTACGACAAAACGAGAAAATTTAATTCAATGCTTCCAAGCATGCGTCCAATTTTTTTTCGAGCATGCGTCGGAAATTTTGCGCGTCAGAATTGCTACAGACGATTGGAATTTCCAATTGGAATTTTTTCCGTCTGTAAATTTGAGAACCAGCTCTCATTTTTGTTGGCTGAAATTCCAACAGGAAAAGTCAGATGGAGCCTACACACGGTCGGAATTTCCGACCAAAAGCTCAAATCTGACTTTTCTTGTTGGAAATTCCGACCATGTGTACGGGACATAAATTTCCTTTTTCACTTCAAATATCGACATCCTGTAATTTTTGTTGTTGGAAATTCCGACAGCAAATGTCCGATGAAGCCTACACACGGTCGGAATTTCCAAAAAACAAATGTTCGATGTGCGCTTTTGGTCGGATATTTCGACCGTGTGTAGACTTCATCGGACATTTGCTGTCGGAATTTCCAACAACAAAAATTCTTGTCGGAAATTCCGATCGTCCGACGCACAAAAATCCTACCCATGCTCGGAATGAATTCGACGCATGCTTGGAAGTATTGAAATTTTCTCGGCTCGTCGTAGTGTTGTACATGACCGCGTTCTTGACGTTCGGAATGTCTGACATTTGTGTGACTGTGTGTATGCAACACAAGTTTGAGCCAACATTCCGTCGTAAAAAAATCCACGGTTTTGATTGTCGGAATTTCCGATCGTGTGTACGCAGCATTAGTCTACTACAAACCCAAATGTTCACTCCAATGGTCGAATGCTAAGCATGTATTACTGTCATGGGGGCCCAGTGCGATCAAGTGTCTCGGGTTCCTTTCACTTAACATTTTCTATACTTCAGTCACTTCGTACTTTAGTAACTTATGCACAAGTAAATGAAATATAAAGGCAATTGATACTTGGAGGAGGATGACACTGCAGCTCCACCATCCATGAAAATAAGTCCTCACCGGAGAGCCTATAAGGTGGGCTAGTGCCAGGATTTGTCAAACCCATCACGTTTTATGACTGCCAGTTTACGGTATGACTTTTCCCACATTCCAATATTACTCACAGTACTTTATGCAATTCCTATAGAAACAACCTCCTGCACTCAAAGACTGATAGGTTTCCACTCTTCCAGCTTGTGACTAAATGGTGCCACCACACTTTGCTGCCCTCTTAGGACTAAGGGTCCTAAGCACAGCATTAAACAGCATTAAAACACAACAAAAAGAGGGCGCACCAGCCTAGCGCATTACCTTCATATAGCATTTATCAATTCATAAAAGCAAATATTATACAGTGGAACCTCGAATTGCGAGTAACGCGGTTAACAAGCATTTCGCAATACGAACACTGTATTTCTAAAAATCCTAACTCGGTTTGCGAGTGTTGTCTCGCAAAACGAGCAGGATTCAGGCCAAATCGGTGTGCAGTACCGCTTTTGGCCTGAGGTGGGGGCCGCGGGAGCCGAACGGCGCCATTCGGAAATGCACGGAAAGGCCCAAGGACAGTTCGGCTGACCTCGGAAAGGCTCGTGAACAGAGTCTTTCCGAGGTTTGCCAAGGTCAGTCGAACTGTCCTCAGGCTTTTGCGGCCGTTTCTGAGGCTCTTGCGGCATTGCATGCCATTGAAGTCAATGCGGAACAAATTATTTTCTTTTCCATTGACTTCAATGGGGAAACTCGCTTTGATATGCGAGTACTTAGGAATACGAATGGATTATGCTCGTAATCCAAGGTTCCACTGTACTCACCAACAGATTAGGTTGAGAAGTGTATCAGTGGATTCAAAGCCACCACGGCCAAATCTGCAGCACCCAATCAACAGCATCAGAGAAATAGCTCTAGCCTCGTACACACGACCGAGGAACTCGACGGGCGAAACACATCGTTTTCCTCGTCGAGTTCCTTGTTAGGCTGTCGAGAAACTCGACAAGCCAATTTTCTCCTTTCCCGTCAAAGAAATAGAGAACTTGCTCTCTTTTTGGCTCGTCGAGTTTCTCGACAGTTTCCTAGACGAAAATGTACACACGACCGGTTTCCTCGACAAAAAAATATCTCCCAGCAAGTTTCTTGCTGGTTTTTGCCGAGAAACTCGGTCGTGTGTACGAGGCCTCTGGCGAAGAGGGGTTCCCCTCGAAATGTGTTAGCCACAATGGACGTGGAAGGCTTCTTCCCATGCTGTTGATTAAGTGCTGTAGATTTGGCTTTGAATTCACTGATACGCTTGTTAACCTAAGCTGTTTTTGAGTACAGTGGAACCTTGGTTTACGAGTAACGCGGTTAACGAGCATTTTGAAAGACAAGCAACTTTTTTTTTTCAAATTCTGACTTGGTTTGCGAGTGTTGTCTCGCAAAACAAGCAGAATTCAATCTAATGGGGTGTGCAGTACCGCATTTGGCCAGAGGTGCAGGGGCGCCGGTGACACTCGGACTGGTTCGGGGCAGTTAGAAAATACTCCATTCCCGGGTTCCCTGATCATTTCCAAGGCTCTCCGGTGCCCCACCTCTGGCCACATGCCACTGTGGTCAATGCAGAACAAATTATTTTTGTTTCCATTGACATCAATGGGGAAACTCGCTTTGATATGCAAGTGCTTTGGATTACGAGCATTCTCCTGGAACGGATTATGCTCGTAATCCAAGGTTCCACTCTATATTTGCCTTCATGAATTAATAAATGGTATATGAAGGTAATGCACTAGACTTTTAGTGCTTTATGGAAGTCCTCCACCTAACTTTTCATATTACCAATAGCTTATTTTTTTAGGATTTAGAATTTCTATTATTTACTACCGCTCCTCTTATTATTCCCAAATGGTCTATATAACGTCTCCTATTTTCCCCTATGGCTCTGTACAATTCCTCCTATTACCCCCTATAGCTCTGTATAACCTCGCCATACTTATTACCTATAGTTTTGTATAAATCCTTCTATTACCCCCTATATTCTGTATAGCTCCTCCTATTACTCCCTATATTCTGTATAGCTCCTCCTATTACCCCCTATATTCTGTATAGCTCCTCCTATTACCCCCTATATTCTGTATAGCTCCTCCTACCGTGTTTCCCCGAAAATAAGTCGGGGTCTTATAATTATTTTGGCAACAAAAGACACAGTAGGGCTTATTTTCGGGGTAGGTCTTACCATGTAATGTGATGTCTTCTCTCCCCCTCTCCCTGCCAGTCAGGAATCCCCAGTGCGAGTTAAAATGCTTGTAAAATCCTAAAATCCACTCTATTACAGTATTATATAATGTACAATGTGTGTGTTTCTGTAATATAATTGTGCCAAATACCTTCGTTATAGCGCCGCTCTGCGCTTCTGTGACCCGCTGGAGCTCTCCTCCCCGCATTTATGTTACAGAAACACACACATTGTACATTATATACTACTGTAAGGCCCCATACACACGAGAGGATCCATCCGCTGAAAAATCTCAGCGGATCGGTTTCAGCGTATAGATCCCCTGGTGTGTACGTTCCAGCGGATATTTATCCATGGATATTTCCGATTTCCAGCAGATAAAAATTTGTAGACATGCTAACAAATCTATCTGCTGGAATCGGCTCCAGCGGATCGATCCGGTGGTCTGTACAGACTCACCGGATCGATCCGTCCGAACCCATCCCTCGCATGCGTCGTAATGATTCGACGCATGCGTGGATATCCTTATATGACAGCGTCGCGCACGTCGCCGCGTCATCATCGCGGCGACGGCGCGACACGTCACCGCGATGGGAATTCGGCGCGGATTTTGATCCGATGGTGTGTACACTCCATCGGATCAAAATCCTTTAGAGGATTTATCCGCGGATACGGTCCGGCGGACCGTATCCGCTGATCAATCCTATCGTGTGTACCAGGCCTTATAGAGAGGATAACAGAATTTTACAAGCATTTTAAACTAGGGCTTATTTTCGGGGTAGGGCTTATATTGCATCCCTCCTGGAAAATGACGCTAGGGCTTATTTTCGGGGTAAACACGGTATAACCCCCTATATTCTGTATAGCTCCTCCTATTACCCCCTATATTCTGTATAGCTCCTCCTATTACCCCCACCCCCACCATAAGCTCTGTATAACTCTTCCTATTATTCCCTACAAATTATGTATAACCCCTCCTATTATCCCCTCTAACACTGAATAACTCCTCTTATTATTCCCTATACCTCTGTATAACTCCTCCAGGTATTCCCTATAGCTCTATGGAACTTCTGCTAATCTCAGCAATATACAATAATGTAATATTCCGTTAATCTGGAGTCTCGGCTTCCCCTGAAAAACGGAAAAAGTCTCCACTACAGCAAAGAGTCAGCTTCATGCATCCAGTAACTCCTTCCACTGCAAGTGGTCTTCGGGAAAAGCCTCTATCCATCCGGCAGTCAAGGAGTTGGGGGGGCGTCCAAGCTCACCATGCACTGACAAGTGTGTAAAAAAAAAAACGTCCGACTTCCGATACATCAGATGTATCATTTGGGGTGATTTGGGAATTGGCAGCGGTAGAGATGCCATTTATGAAACATGCCGGAGTTACCCATGTCTCTCACCATCTCGCTAGCGACTCCACAGCCGACAGATGCTCACCTGATCGCGGCTCATTCAGCGCGGAGCCTGTGAAGTAGAATAAGTTGGGATTTCCAAGGAAAGTCAAGAAAAAAAAAACGGCGCCACAATTACCAGAATTTGCATTATAAACACATTATAACCAAGAGTACAGCTCCGGACAGCTTTTGGTCAGATTCTTATAAGTCTTAATATGAATTGCTGAACACTCAACATACAGTATGTCACAAAAGTAAGTACACCCCTCACATTTTTGTAAATATTTTATTCTATCTTTTCATGTGACAACACTGAAGAAATGACACTTTGCTACAATGTTGTGTAGTGAGTGTACAGCTTGTATAACAGTGTACATTTGCTGTCCCCTCAAAATAACTCAACACACAGCCATTAATGTCTAAACCAATGGCAACAAAAGCGAGTAAACCCCTAAGGGAAAATGTCCAAATTGGGCCCAATTAGCCATTTTCCCTCCCCGGTGTCATGTGACTCGTGATGCCGGGTACACACGAGAGGATTTATCCGCGGAAACTAACCAGGAGATCAAAATCCCCGCGGAATTCCGTCCGCGGTGACGTGTCGCGCCGACGCCGCGACGACGTGCGCAAAGCTGTCATATAAGGATATCCACGCATGCGTCGAATCATTACGACGCATGCGAGGGATAGGTTCGGACGGATCGATCCGGTGAGTCTGTACAGACCACCGGATCGATCCGCTGGAGCCGATTCCAGCGGGTAGATTTCTTAGCATGTTAGGAAATTTTTATCCGCTGTAAATCGGTCGGCCCGAAAAATATCCGCGGATAAATATCCGCTGGATCGTACACACCAGAGGATCTATCCGCTGAAACCGATCCGCGGATCAATTTCAGCGGATCGATCCTCTCGTGTGTACGGGGCCTGAGTGTTACAAGATCTCAGATGTGAATGGGGAGCAGGTGTGTTAAATTTGGTGTTATCGCTCTCACTCTGTCACACTGGTCACTGGAAGGTCAACATGGCACCTCATGGCAAAGAACTCTCTGAGGATCTGAAAAAAAGAATTGTTGCTCTACATAAAGATGGCCTAGGCCAGGGATATGCAATTAGTGGACCTCCAGCTGTTGTAGAACTACAAGTCCCATAAGGCATAGCAAGACTCTGACAGCCACAAGCATGACACCCAAAGGCAGAGGCAGTTTTGCAACAGATGGAGGTCTTTGGGAAATAGACGTATGAGTGCTGCCAGCATTTCTGCAGAGGTTGAAGGGGTGGGGGGGACATTTGGACATTTTCACTAATGCTGCGTACACACGATTGGAAAATCCGTCAAGAAAAAAGTGTATTTTTTTCCGACGGAATCTTGGCTCAAACTTGTCTTGCATACACGCTGTCACACCAAATTTGAACCGTCAAGAACGCGGTGACATACCACACTACAACGAGCCGAGAAAAATTAAGTCCTATGCTTCCGAGCATGCGTCGACTTGATTCCGAGCATGCGTAGAATTTTTGTGTTCTTGACGGAAAAATTGAGAACCACCTCTCAAACATTTGTTGTCGGAAATTCCGACAGCAAATGTCCGATGGAGCCTACTCACGGTCGGAATATCCGACCAAAAAAGCGCACATCAAACATTTGTTGTCGGAAATTCCGATCGTGTGTACGCGGCATAAGTCTAAAACCAAATTGAAATTTGACTTCTAAATTAATACTGGTACACTGCAGTGCATGTTCATACCTCAATACAGTATCATAAATAATAATATATTCAAATTTTCACTCCAGCAATATATAATAAGTTTGGAAATAGCTAATGCATCACAATTTAATTGCACCCAATAGATTTTAGACAACTGCCATTACCATATTTATCGGCGTATACCGCGCACTTTTTTCCCCTGAAAATCGTGGGTGTGCGATATACACCGATACTGCTGTTCCCGGCGCCGCCGAAATAGACCGAGCCGAGTGTACTGCGCACTCGGCTAGGCTCGGCCACGCTCGGCTCCACCCGCAGCCACGCGAGAGGAGCCGAGACAAGCCTAGTGCCGCAGCCTAGAGCCAAGCCAAACCGAGTGTACTGCGCACTCGGCTAGGCTCGGCCACGCTCGGCTCCGCCCACAGCCACGCGAGAGGAGCAGAGAGGAGCTGAACACACAGGAAATCCGGCTCCTCTCGGCAAAGGCGCCAAATCCAAAAACGGACACTTACAACGCTGGACGGACCCCGCGAGGAAGCCGCAGACGGACACTTCCAAAGCCGCAGACGGACAGCTCCAAAGCCGCAGACGGACACCCAAAAGGCTGGAAGGGGCCCCGCGCAAGGAAGCCGCAGAAGGACACCCACAAGGCTGTACGGACCCCGCGCAAGGCCGCAGACGGACGCCGGACAAGGCCACCGATGGACGCAGGGCAAAAATGTAAACTACCTTTCTAGGTTTGGGGTGCGCGTTATACGCCGGCGCACGGTATACCCCGATAAATACGGTAGTTTTAGTCGACTAAAATGTCCTGAAGATATAGGCCCAGATTCTCAAAGGAGGTATCTCTGAGTCTGAGCCGTCGTATGTATGCGCCTGATTCTTAGAATCAGTTACGCACAGATTTCTATTAGATCCGACCGGCGTAAGTCTCTTACGCCGTCGGATCTTAACTGCATATTTACGCTGGCCTCTAGGGGCGTGTACGCTGAATTCCGCCTAGAAATATGTAAATCAGCTAGATACGCAAATTCACGAACGTACGCCCGGCCGACGCAGTACAGATACGCCGTTTACGGTAGGCTTTTCCCGGCGTAAAGTTACCCCTGCTATATGGTGGCGTACATGCGGCGTACCAATGTTAAGTATAGATGTTGTTCCCGCGTTGAATTTTGAAAAATGTACGTCGTTTGCGTAAGTCGTCCGTGAATGGGGCTGGACGTCATTTACGTTCACGTCGAAACCAATACGTCCTTGCGGCGTACTTTGGAGCAATGCACACTGGGATATTCCACGGACGGCGCATGCGCCGTTCGTGAAAAACGTCAATCACGTCGGGTCACATAACATTTACATAAAACACGCCCCCCTGTTCCACATTTGAATTAGGCGAGCTTACGCCGGCCTATTTACGCTACGCCGCCGCAACTTACGGAGCAAGTGCTTTGAGAATACAGCGCTTGCCCGTCTAAGTTGAGGAGGCGTAGCGTAAATAGGATACGCTACGCCGGAACAAAGATACGAGAATCTGGCCCTTAGTCGTCCAAATAGGACTAAAACTAAAAGAATTTCAGAAGACTCAAATGGGACTAAAACTAAAGTGCCATTTTAGTCCTAAGACTAAAACTAAATTGAAATTTGCTGCCAAAATTAACACTGATTGTAGCAAAGTGTCATTTCTTCAGTGATGTCCCATAAAAAGATATAAAACATTTACAAAAATGTAAGGGGTGTACTCACTTTTGTGAGATACTGTACACTAGAATAAAAGGAAAGAAACAACGCCCCAAATAAATTCCCTGAGGTGTTAAGCAAACGGTACTCTAGCTCATGGTGTTCTCCTAACACCCTGGCACAACACGGCAGAAAGGAGAGCCGCCAACTTGTTCTTTCCAAGTTCAGTACTTTATTGTTACAGGTGGAGTGTACAGAATACAGCGGCTTACACATTTCCGCAACGAGCCGTGATTATGGCTCATTGCTGAAACGCGTAGGTCGCTGTATCTTCATTCTACCTTTCCATATATTAGAATGGGTCCATGCTATAAAATATATTCAAATGCCAGTCAACTGGGGGAAAGTAGTTCATTTCACTAACTGTGCCAACAGTTCTTGGTGTGCCAGTTATATTTACATTATCGGTCAAAAGTTTTTTTCCAGTTTCTATTGAAATTTAAACAGTTTGGGCCAGATTCACATAGATCATCGGATCTTTAGATCCGCGTAACCTATGTGATTTAAGATCCGCCGCCGCAAGTTTTAGAGGCAAGTGGATAATTCACAAAACACTTACCTCAAAACTTGCGGCGGCGTATCGTTAATCCTCCGGCGGAATTCAAATTCCGCGGCTAGGGGGAGTGTATTATTTAAATCCGGCGCGTCCCCGCGCCGATTTAACTGCGCCTGCGCCGTCCGTGAATTTTCCCGGCGTGCATTGCTCCCAATGACGTCGCTAGGACGTCATTGGTTTCGGCGTGAGCGTAACTTGCGTCCAGCGGTTTTGTGAATCGACGTACGCAAACGACGTAAAATGTCAAAATTCGATGCGGGAACGACGGCCATACTTAACATTGGCTGCGCCTCATAGAAGCAGGGGTAAGTATACGCCGGGAAAACCCTTACGTAAACGGCGTAAAGTGACTGCGTCGGGCCCGTGTACGTTTCGTAAATTGGCGTATCTCGCTGATTTACATATTCTCGGCGTAAATCAGCGAGAACGCCCCCAGCGGCCATTTTTAAATTGCAGTTAGGATCCGACGGTGTAACACAGTTACACCTGTCGGATCTTAGGCATATCTATGCGTAACTGATTCTATGAATCAGGCGCATAGATACGACTGGCAGAACTCAGAGATACGACGGCGTATCTCTATGTGAATCTGGCCCTTCAAGTCCAGTGAATAATTTGCACACCTTGGACCAGATTCACATAGAGATACGACGGTGTATCTCCTGATACGCCATCGTATCTCGGTCGTATCTATGCGCCTGATTCATAGAATCAGTTACGCATAGATATGCCTAAGATCCGACGGATCCTAACTGCAATTTAAAAATGTCCGCTTTGTTAGCAGTGGCTTGGCATTGCTGAGCCTGTCATCTACTAGGACCCCCAGGTCCTTTTCTAAGGGAGGCGTCGAAGGGCTTCAAACGCCTCCTGACTCGACATGAGGCTTCAATTTTGAAGCGACCCAACGCTAATGCTTAAGCCTCGTACACACGATCGGACTTTTGTTGCCAAAATAAATTAAAAAAAGAGGGTCCTTCTCTCAATGACCACCAATGTAAGAGTGTCCTTTACCAACTGGCCAGCAATGTAAGAGTGTCCTTTACCAACTGGCCAGCAATGTAAGAGTGTCCTTTACCAACTGGCCAGCAATGTAAGAGGGTCCTTTTCCCACAGACCACCAATGTAAAAGGCTTCTTCCTCTCTTTAACCACCAATATAAGAGGGTCTTTCTCTCACTGACCACCAATGTAAGAGGGTCTTTCTCTCACTGACCACCAATGTAAGAGGGTCTTTCTCTCACTGACCACCAATATAAGAGGGTCTTTCTCTCACTGACCACCAATATAAGAGGGTCTTTCTCTCACTGACCACCAATATAAGAGGGTCCTTCTCTCACTGACCACCAATATAAGAGGGTATTTCTCTCACTGACCACCAATGTAAGAGGGTCTTTCTCTCACTGACCACCAATGTAAGAGGATCCTTCTCTCACTGATCACCAATGTAAGAGGGTCCTTCTCTCACTGACCACCAATGCAAGAGGGTCCTTCTCTCACTGACCACCAATATAAGAGGATCCTTCTCTCACTGACCATCAATATAAGAGGGTCCTTCTCTCACTGACCACCAATGTAAGAGGGTCCTTCACTCACTGACCACCAATGTAAGGGGATCCTTCTCTCACCGACCACCAATGTAAGAGGGTCCTTCACTCACTGACCACCAATGTAAGAGGGTCCTTCTTTCACTGACCACCAATGTAAGAGGGTTCTTCTCTCACTGACCATAAATGCAAGAGGGTCCTTCTCTCACTGACCACCAATGTAAGAGGGTCCTTCTCTCACTGACCACCAATGTAAGGGGATCCTTCTCTCACCGACCACCAATGTAAGAGGGTCCTTCTCTCACTGACCATCAATATAAGAGGGTCCTTCTCTCACTGACCACCAATGCAAGAGGGTCCTTCTCTCACTGACCATAAATGTAAGAGGGTCCTTCTCTCACTGACCATAAATGTAAGAGGGTCCTTCTCTCACTGACCACCAATGCAAGAGGGTCCTTCTCTCACTGACCACCAATGTAAGAGGGTCCTTCTCTCACTGACCACCAATATAAGAGGATCCTTCTCTCACTGACCACCAATGTAAGAGGGTCCTTCACTCACTGACCACCAATGTAAGAGGGTCCTTCACTCACTGACCACCAATGTAAGGGGATCCTTCTCTCACTGACCACCAATGTAAGAGGGTCCTTCACTCACTGACCATCAATGTAAGAGGGTCCTTCTTTCACTGACCACCAATGTAAGAGGGTCTTTCTCTCACTGACCACCAATATAAGAGGGTCTTTCTCTCACTGACCACCAATGTAAGAGGGTCCTTTTCTCACTGATCACCAATGTAAGAGGGTCCTTCTCTCACTGACCACCAATGTAAGAGGGTCCTTCTCTCACTGACCACCAATGTAAGAGGGTCCTTCACTCACTGACCACCAATGTAAGGGGATCCTTCTCTCACTGACCACCAATGTAAGAGGGTCCTTCACTCACTGACCATCAATGTAAGAGGGTCCTTCTTTCACTGACCACCAATGTAAGAGGGTCCTTCTCTCACTGACCACCAATGTAAGAGGGTCCTTCTCTCACTGACCACCAATATAAGAGGATCCTTCTCTCACTGACCATCAATATAAGAGGGTCCTTCTCTCACTGACCACCAATGTAAGAGGGTCCTTCTCTCACTGGCCACCAATGTAAGAGGGTCCTTCTCTCACTGACCACCAATGTAAGAGGATCCTTCTCTCACTGATCACCAATGTAAGAGGGTCCTTCTCTCACTGACCACCAATGCAAGAGGGTCCTTCTCTCACTGACCACCAATGTAAGAGGGTCCTTCACTCACTGACCACCAATATAAGAGGATCCTTCTCTCACTGACCACCAATGTAAGAGGGTCCTTCACTCACTGACCACCAATGTAAGAGGGTCCTTCACTCACTGACCACCAATGTAAGGG
Source organism: Rana temporaria (assembly GCF_905171775.1). Classification (NCBI taxonomy): domain Eukaryota; kingdom Metazoa; phylum Chordata; class Amphibia; order Anura; family Ranidae; genus Rana; species Rana temporaria. The sequence goes on along the minus strand of NC_053492.1, from coordinate 467,285,002 downwards.
GATCCTTCTCTCACTGACCACCAATGTAAGAGGGTCCTTCACTCACTGACCACCAATGTAAGAGGGTCCTTCTCTCACTGACCACCAATGTAAGAGGGTCCTTCTCTCACTGATCACCAATGTAAGAGGGTCCTTCACTCACTGACCATCAATGTAAGAGGGTCCTTCTTTCACTGACCACCAATGTAAGAGGGTCCTTCTCTCACTGACCACCAATGTAAGAGGGTCCTTCTCTCACTGACCACCAATGTAAGAGGGTCATTCTCTCACTGACCACCAATATAAGAGGATCCTTCTCTCACTGACCATCAATATAAGAGGGTCCTTCTCTCACTGACCACCAATGTAAGAGGGTCCTTCTCTCACTGACCACCAATGTAAGAGGGTCCTTCTCTCACTGACCACCAATATAAGAGGGTCTTTCTCTCACTGACCACCAATGTAAGAGGGTCCTTCTCTCACTGATCACCAATGTAAGAGGGTCCTTCTCTCACTGACCATAAATGTAAGAGGGTCCTTCTCTCACTGACCACCAATGTAAGAGGGTCCTTCTCTCACTGACCACCAATGTAAGAGGGTCCTTCTCTCACTGACCACCAATGTAAGAGGGTCCTTCACTCACTGACCACCAATGTAAGAGGGTCCTTCACTCACTGACCACCAATGTAAGAGGGTCCTTCTCTCACTGACCACCAATGTAAGAGGGTCCTTCACTCACTGACCACCAATGTAAGAGGGTCCTTCACTCACTGACCACCAATGCAAGAGGGTCCTTCACTCACTGACCACCAATGTAAGAGGGTCCTTCACTCACTGATCACCAATGTAAGAGGGTCCTTCACTCACTGACCACCAATGTAAGAGGGTCCTTCACTCACTGACCACCAATGTAAGAGGGTCCTTCACTCACTGACCACCAATGTAAGAGGGTCCTTCACTCACTGACCACCAATGCAAGAGGGTCCTTCACTCACTGACCACCAATGTAAGAGGGTCCTTCACTCACTGACCACCAATGTAAGAGGGTCCTTCACTCACTGACCACCAATGTAAGAGGGTCCTTCACTCACTGACCACCAATGTAAGAGGGTCCTTCACTCACTGACCATAAATGTAAGAGGGTCCTTCTCTCACTGACCACCAATATAAGAGGATCCTTCTCTCACTGACCACCAATGTAAGAGGGTCCTTCACTCACTGACCACCAATGTAAGAGGATCCTTCTCTCACTGACCACCAATGTAAGAGGGTCCTTCTCTCACTGATCACCAATGTAAGAGGATCCTTTTCTCACTGATCACCAATGTAAGAGGGTCCTTCTCTCACTGACCACCAATGTAAGAGGGTCCTTCACTCACTGACCACCAATGTAAGAGGGTCCTTCACTCACTGACCACCAATGTAAGGGGATCCTTCTCTCACTGACCACCAATGTAAGAGGGTCCTTCACTCACTGACCACCAATGTAAGAGGGTCCTTCACTCACTGACCACCAATGTAAGAGGGTCCTTTTCTCACTGACCATCAATGTAAGAGGGTCCTTCTTTCACTGACCACCAATGTAAGGGGATCCTTCTCTCACTGACCACCAATGTAAGAGGGTCCTTCACTCACTGACCACCAATGTAAGGGGATCCTTCTCTCACTGACCACCAATGTAAGAGGGTCCTTCTCTCACTGACCACCAATGTAAGAGGGTCCTTCTTTCACTGACCACCAATGTAAGGGGATCCTTCTCTCACTGACCACCAATGTAAGAGGGTCCTTCACTCACTGACCACCAATGTAAGGGGATCCTTCACTCACTGACCACCAATGTAAGAGGGTCCTTCACTCACTGATCACCAATATAAAAGGATCCTTCACTCACTGACCATAAATGTAAGAGGGTCCTTCTCTCACTGACCACCAATGTAAGAGGGTCCTTCTCTCACTGACCACCAATGTAAGAGGGTCCTTCTCTCACTGACCACCAATGTAAGAGGGTCTTCCTCTCACTGACCACCAATGTAAGAGGGTCCTTCTCTCACTGACCACCAATGTAAGAGGGTCCTTCTCTCACTGACCACCAATGTAAGAGGGTCCTTCTCTCACTGATCACCAATGTAAGAGGGTCTTTCTCTCACTGACCACCAATGTAAGAGGGTCCTTCACTCACTGACCACCAATGTAAGAGGGTCCTTCTCTCACTGACCACCAATGTAAGAGGGTCCTTCTCTCACTGACCACCAATGTAAGAGGATCTTTCTCTCACTGACCACCAATGTAAGAGGGTCCTTCTCTCACTGACCACCAATGTAAGAGGATCTTTCTCTCACTGACCACCAATGTAAGAGGGTCTTTCTCTCACTGACCACCAATGTAAGAGGGTCCTTCTCTCACTGACCACCAATGTAAGAGGGTCCTTCTTTCACTGACCACCAATGTAAGAGGGTCCTTCTCTCACTGACCACCAATGTAAGAGGATCCTTCTCTCACTGACCACCAATGTAAGAGGGTCCTTCACTCACTGACCATCAATGTAAGAGGGTCCTTCACTCACTGACCACCAATGTAAGAGGGTCTTTCTCTCACTGACCACCAATGTAAGAGGGTCCTTCTCTCACTGACCACCAATGTAAGAGGGTCCTTCTTTCACTGACCACCAATGTAAGAGGGTCCTTCTCTCACTGACCACCAATATAAGAGGGTCCTTCACTCACTGACCATCAATGTAAGAGGGTCCTTCTCTCACTGACCACCAATGTAAGAGGGTCCTTCTCTCACTGACCACCAATGTAAGAGGGTCCTTCTCTCACTGACCATCAATGTAAGAGGGTCCTTCTTTCACTGACCACCAATGTAAGAGGGTCCTTCTCTCACTGACCACCAATATAAGAGGGTCCTTCTCTCACTGACCATAAATGTAAGAGGGTCCTTCTCTCACTGACCACCAATGTAAGAGGGTCCTTCTCTCACTGACCACCAATGTAAGAGGATCTTTCTCTCACTGACCACCAATGTAAGAGGGTCCTTCTCTCACTGACCACCAATATAAGAGGGTCCTTCTCTCACTGACCATAAATGTAAGAGGGTCCTTCTCTCACTGACCACCAATGTAAGAGGGTCCTTCTCTCACTGACCACCAATGTAAGAGGGTCCTTCACTCACTGACCACCAATGTAAGAGGGTCCTTCACTCACTGACCACCAATGTAAGAGGGTCCTTCTCTCACTGACCACCAATGTAAGAGGGTCCTTCACTCACTGACCACCAATGTAAGAGGGTCCTTCACTCACTGACCACCAATGTAAGAGGGTCCTTCACTCACTGACCACCAATGTAAGAGGGTCCTTCTCTCACTGACCACCAATGTAAGAGGGTCTTCCTCTCACTGACCACCAATGTAAGAGGGTCCTTCTCTCACTGACCACCAATGTAAGAGGGTCCTTCTCTCACTGACCACCAATGTAAGAGGGTCCTTCTCTCACTGACCACCAATGTAAGAGGGTCCTTCTCTCACTGATCACCAATGTAAGAGGGTCTTTCTCTCACTGACCACCAATGTAAGAGGGTCCTTCACTCACTGACCACCAATGTAAGAGGGTCCTTCTCTCACTGACCACCAATGTAAGAGGGTCCTTCTCTCACTGACCACCAATGTAAGAGGATCTTTCTCTCACTGACCACCAATGTAAGAGGGTCCTTCTCTCACTGACCACCAATGTAAGAGGGTCTTCCTCTCACTGACCACCAATGTAAGAGGGTCCTTCTCTCACTGACCACCAATGTAAGAGGGTCCTTCTCTCACTGACCACCAATGTAAGAGGATCTTTCTCTCACTGACCACCAATGTAAGAGGGTCCTTCTCTCACTGACCACCAATGTAAGAGGATCTTTCTCTCACTGACCACCATAGGTGTGCATTAGGGTGTGCACCCCAAAGCTCAAACATATGTGCATGTGTATATATACAGTATACTGATGGTGTCAGCAGAGCGGTGGACGGTGTCAGTAGTTTTTTTTTTTTTTTTTTTAGGAGCCCCATTAGGGAGCTTTGGTGAAATATTGGGGGTATATTTCTGTGCATTACTGCATGTTTAACGCACAAAGGGCCAGATTCACGTAGTATCGCGGCGGCGTAACTTATCCTAAATAGGTTACACCGCCGCAATTTTTCATCGCAAGTGCCTGATTCACCAAGCACTTGCGATGAAAACTACGCCCGCTGCCTCCGGCGCAAGGCGGGCTAATTCAAATGGGCGTGTGCCATTTAAATTAGGCGCGCTCCCGCGCCGGACCTACTGCGCATTCTCCATTTCCTAACTCCCGCCGTGCTTTGCGTGCCGTGACGTCATTTTTTTTAACGGCGATGCGCGTAGCGTACTTCCGTATTCCCGGACGGCTTACGCAAACAACGTTAAATTTTTAATTTTGACGCGGGAACGACGGCCATACTTTATACAGCAATACACTTGCTGACTAAAGTTAGGGCACCAAAAAAAACGACTAACTTTGCGACGGGAAACTTGACTAGCGGCGACGTAGCGAACGTGAAAAACCGTCGTGGATCCGCCGTAACTCCTAATTTGCATACCCGACGCTGGTTTACGACGCAAACTCCCCCCAGCGGCGGCCGCGGTATTGCATCCTAAGATCCGACAGTGTAAAACAATTACACCTGTCGGATCTAAGGGCTATCTATGCGTAACTGATTCTATGAACCAGCCGCATAGATAGAAACAGAGATACGACGGCGTATCCCCTTTGTGAATCTGGCCCTATATTCCAGTGTGTTACTGCACGTTTAATGCAGCATATTTCTGTGCATTAGTGCATGTTTAAAGTAGTATATTTTGGTGTGTTATGTGCCATTTAATGCTGTATTTTTCTGTGCGTTAGTGCCAGTTTAATGTAGTATTTTTCGGGAAAATGTGTACCACACAGGGTGATTAGGGTGTGCCCAGGCACACCCTGTGCGCACGCCTATGCTGACCACCAATATAAAAGGGTCCTTCTCTCACTGACCACCAATGTAAGAGGATCCTTCTCTCACTGACCACCAATGTAAGAAGGTCCTTCTCTCACTGACCACCAATGTAAGAGGGTCCTTCTTTCACTGACCACCAATGTAAGAGGGTCCTTCTCTCACTGACCACCAATGTAAGAGGGTCCTTCTCTCACTGACCACCAATGTAAGAGGGTCCTTCTTTCACTGACCACCAATGTAAGAGGATCTTTCTCTCACTGACCAATAAAATACATAATTGGGGGTTGGACGTCATAACGCAACGAATGATAACCCGTCTGTTGAGAATAACGATGACCTTGACTCAGACACCAATGATTCCATTTCTGCTGACGACATGAATCTGTAGAAGATACAATAACAAAGGAGGATGTGAAGCATCTCTGGAGGGATCTGGCAGCGTCAGTGGAGGCCGCGTGAAATCAACTGACGCGATTCGTCCTCGCGTGTCGGCTCCAGGATTTGCTTTTAGCTTATTGTTTATTTAAATGAACTGGCAAGGAACGACGACGGGCAGGAATATAATATTCATACAGGTCGCCTATTACCCATAGACCTTCAGAGATGGAAAAAGATTACCGTATATACTCGAGTATAAGCCGACCCGAATATAAGCCGAGGCACCTAATTTTACCACAAAAAACTGGGAAAACGTATTGACCCGATACCACTTTTTTAGGACTGAGTACGAGTACCAAACTTTTTTTCAAGTACTCGCCGATACTGAATACCGATACTTTTTTTTAAATGTGTCCCCAAATGCAGCCATGTCCCCCATATGCAGCCATGTCCCCCACATATGCAGCCATGTCCCCCCACATATGCAGCCATGTCCCCCACATATGCAGCCATGTCCCCCCCATATGCAGCCATGTCCCCCACATATGCAGCCATGTCCCCCCCATATGCAGCCATGTCCCCCCCCCATATCCAGCCATGTCCCCCCCCCCCCATATCCAGCCATGTCCCCCCATATGCAGCCATGTCGCCCCATATGCAGCCATGTCCCCCCCATATGCAGCCATGTCCCCCACATATGCAGCCATGTCCCCCCCATATGCAGCCATGTCCCCCCCATATGCAGCCATGTCCCCCCCATATCCAGCCATGTCCCCCCCATATGCAGCCGTGTCCCCCCCATATGCAGCCGTGTCCCCCCCCCATATCCAGCCATGCCCCCCCCATATCCAGCCATGTCCCCCCCATATCCACCCATGTCCCCCCCATATCCACCCATGTCCCCCCCATATCCAGCCATGTCCCCCCCATATATGCAGCCATGTCCCCCCCATATCCACCCATGTCCCCCCCATATCCAGCCATGTCCCCCCCATATGCAGCCATGTCCCCCCATATGCAGCCATGTCCCCCCCATATGCAGCCATGTCCACCCTATATGCAGCCATGCCCCCCCCCCATATGCAGCCATGTCCCCCCCATATCCAGCCATGTCCCCCCCATTAGCAGCCATGTCCCCCCCCCATATCCCCCCATATATGCAGCCATGTCCCCCTTACCGTAGATGCTGCCGCGCCGTCGCTTGGTTAATACGGGGAACATTACAGCTTTGAATAGCTGTAGTCTTTCGCGCCGCGCTGCGTATAGACAGTCCCCCTTCCTCGGGATTGGACAGTTCACCCGAGCAAGGGGGAGTGTCTATACGCGGCGGGAAAGACTACAGCTATTCAAATGAAAGCTGTAATGTTCCCCGCCCGTATTAACCAAGCGGGGATGCGGCGGGATGCGGCGTAGCGGCAGCATGCGTCGGCGGCGGGGGGGGAAGTATTCTATTTCGGTATCGGTGGTATTTGCGGGAGTACGAGTACTCCCGCAAATACTCGGGACAACCCTAGTGAAACGTATTGACTTGAGTATAAGCCTAGGGTGTCCATCTGCATGCCTCACTGTGCCAATGCTTCACTGTGTCCATGCCTTCACTGTGCCTCACGGTGTCCATGTGCATGCCTCACTGTGTCCATGTGCATGCCTCACTGTGTCCATGCCTTCACTGTGCCTCACTGTGTCAATGCCGCACTGTGTCCATGTGCATGCCTCACTGTGCCCATGCCTCACTGTGCCCATGCCTAGACTTACGTTTAACATGGAAGTATATAGAAGGGGTGCCCGGCTTTGAAAAATCGGTGCTCCATAGCCATAGGTCCCCCAGACAGCAAACTTGTAGAGGAGAAATGGGGCTACATGTGTGCCAAGTTTCGGGCCCAGGGGCCCTACGGCCAGCCGGTACCGGGTCCCCAAACTTAGCGGAGAAATTACCGTTTAACATGGGAGTCTATGGCAGGGGTGCTCGAATTTGAAAAATCGGTTCCCCCCGGCTGTGGGTCCCCCAGACAACAAACTTTGCACACTTGTAGATGAAGAGTGGGGCTATATGTGTGCCAAGTTTGGGACCTACGGCTGGCCGGTTCCAGGTCTCCAAAGTCCGGGAGATCAGGCGCAAAAAGGTGACTCGAATATAAGCCGAGGGGGGCATTTTCAGCACAAAAAAATGTGCTGAAAAACTTGGCTTATACTCGAGTATATACGGTATATATTTAGCCGGCACAACACAAATTCTCGACACAAACACATGATAAATGCAAACTGATACTAATTAACCACTTTCTGTCCAGAAGATTTACTCCCCCCCCCCCCCCCCCCCTGACCAGGCAATTTTTTGGGATATCGCACTGTGTTACTTTAACCACTTCAGCCCCAGAGGATTTGGCTGCCCATAGACCGGCCCATTTTTTGCGATTCGGCACTGCGTCGCTTTAACTGACAATTGCGCGGTCGTGCGACGTGGCACCCAAACAAAATTGACATCTCCCCCCCCCCCCCCACAAATAGAGCTTTCTTTTGGTGGTATTTGATCAAAAACATATATAAAAAAAACGAATGTTTTCCTCAGTTTAGGCTGATACGTATTCTTCTACATATTTTTGGTAAAAAACAAAATCGCAATAAGCGTTTATTGATTGGTTTGCGCAAAAGTTATAGCGTCTACAAACTAGGGGTTAGTAAAAGAGCTGGAAGAAGATAGCAGAGGTGCCCGGCAGAAGGGAGAAAGAACCGGAGAGCGGAGAAGTCGGAAGACCCCCAAAGTCGGAAGAAGACCCCCGGAGCTGCCTAATAAATTACTTTACAAACCTGTGTAGTGTGTTTTTTATTGACATTTTTCTTCCACCATACTCATTCTCATAGGGTGGGGGGCCGGGATCTGGGGGCCCCCTTATTAAAGGGGGCTCCCAGATTCCGATAAGCCCCCCGCCCGCAGACCCCGACAACAAACGGCCAGGGTTGTCGGGAAGAGGCCCTTGTCCCCATCAACATGGGGACAAGGTGCTTTGCCCCAAAGCACCCACCTCCCATGTTAAGGACATGCCGCCTGGGACGGTTCAGGAGGGGAGGGGAGGCGCTCACTCGTCCCCACGCCCTTTCCTGACCGACCGGGCTGCGTGCTCGGATAAGGGTCTGGTATGGATTTGGGGGGGGCCCCCACGCCGTTTTTTCAACGTAGGGGGTTCCCCTTGAGATCCATACCAGACCTAAGGGCCTGGTATGCTCTTGGAGGGGGAACCCATGTTGTTTTTTTATTTAGAATTTGGCATGAAGTTCCCCCTCCTGGAGGCGACTTCAAGTCGCATTGTAAGTCGCGCTGAAGTCCCCCAAGTCGCGTTGTGATTCATACTCAAGTGGTGTCCAAGTTGCCTCCCAAAGTCGCGCTGAAAGTCGTGTTGCCCCTGTGTGAATGGGCCCTATGGGGGGGATCGGATGAACACGGACCGTCTGTCCGTGTTAATGCGATCCGATCCGCAGATGGCAGGAAAAATAGGGCCACTGCGATTTCTAAATATCGGAGAAAAACCCATATCGGTCGACCTCTAACTAATAGTTTACAATCTATGCATCTTTGAAAAGGATTGCAGTGTGCCGACCTAGGGCTAGATTCAGGTAGGGGCGCGCATTGTTACGGCGGCACAGCGTATCGCATTTATGCTACGCTGCCGTAAGTTAGAGAGGCAAGTGCTGTATTCACAAAGCACTTGCCTCCTAAGTTACGGCGGCGTATCGTAAATGGGGCTGGCGTAAGCGCGCGTAATTCAAATGAGGATGAGGGGGCGTGTTTTATGTTAATTCTTGGTGACCCGACGTGATTGACGTTTTTTACGAACGGCGCATGCGCCGTCCGTGTACATATCCCAGTGTGCATTGCTCCAAAGTGCGCCGCAAGGACGTATTGGTTTCGACGTGAACGTAAAAAATTCAAAATTCTACGCGGGAACGACGTCCATACTTAACATTGCGTGCGCCTCATAGAAGCAGGAGCAACGTTACCTCGGGAAAGCCTTACGCAAACGACGTAAAAGAATTCCGCCGGGCGCACGTACGGAAGTGACGGAAGCGCCACCTAGCGGCCAGCGTAAGTATGCACCCTAAGATACGACGGTGTACGAGACTTACGCCAGTCGGATCTTAGCCTAATTCCGGCGTATCTTGCTTTCTGAATACAGAAAGAAGACACGCCGGCGCAGCTTTGAATTTACGCGGCGTATCTATAGATACGCCGGCGTATCTATAGATACGCCGGCGTAATTCAATGCTGAATCTAGCCCTTAGTCATTACATTACTGTTATGCCCCATACACACGAGCAGAAATTCCGTCGGAAAAACCTTGTTATTCCGCTCAAGCTTGGCTTGCATACACACGGCCACACAAAAGTTCTCTGAACTTTCGACTGTCAAGAACGCGGTGACGTACAACGCTACGACGAGCTGAGAAAATGAAGTTCAATGCTTCCGAGCATGCGTCCAATTGTTTCCAAGCATGCGTCGGAATTTTGCGTGTCGGAAATTGTTACAGACGATCGGAACCTGCTCTCAATCTTTTGCTGGCGGAAAATTCGACAGCAAAAGTCCGATGGAGCCTTCACACAGTCAGAATTTTCGACCAAAAAGCTCACGTCGGACTTTTGCTGGCGGAAATTCCGACCGTGTGTACGCGGCATTAGTCTGTAGGAGACAATTTTTTGAGAAGTCCATGGTTATGGTTATTCCACCCTGTCCTATCTTGCTTTAGGGTGTCCAAGCCACTATTTTGCTTCCCCAATGGGCGGCACATTATAGTGTTTCCAGGTCTGTCTTTTGTAGAAATAGTAGTCGAAGCTCCCAGAGGAAAACACGTGGTTGTCACCTCTGCAGGAAATCACTTTGCAGCTAATGTAGACACTGTGAGCCAGATTCACAGATATCTGCGGCGGCGTAACGTATCGTCTTTACGTTACACCGCCGCAAGTTTTCAGCGCAAGTGCCTGATTCACCAAGCACTTGCGTGTAAACTTACGGCGGTGTAACGTAAAGCCGTCCGGAGCAAGCCCGCCTAATTCAAATGGGGCGTGTACCATTTAAATTAGGCGCGTTCCCGCTCCGAACGTACTGCGCATGCTGCGTTTTGAAATTTCCCGCCGTGCTTTGCGCGAAATGACGTCGCCCCGACGTAATGTTTTGAATGGCGACGTGCGTAACGTACTTTCGTATTCCCGGACGACTTACGCAAAAAAATAAAAAAATTGAAATTCGACGCGGGAACGACGGCCATACTTTAACATGGGCTGTCTATTGTTACACCACCTCAATAGCAGCTGTAACTTTGCGGCGCGAAAAGATGACTAGCGACGACGTAACGAACGCGCGTACCTTCGTGGATCGCCGTAAAAGCTAATTTGCATACCCGACGCTGGAAAACGACGCAAACTCCACCCAGCGGCGGCCGAAGTATTGCATCCTAAGATCCAAAGGCGTACGAAGCCGTACGCCTGTCGGATCTTAGCCAAATGCCGTCGTATCTTAGGGCCAGATTCTTGTAGAATCTGCGGCGGCGTAGCGAAAGCCATTTACACTACGCCGCCGCAAATTACTGGAGCAAGTGCCGTATTCTCCATGCACTTGCTCCGTAATTTGCGTCGGCGTAGTGTAATTGGCCCAGCATAATGCCGCATACACACCATCACTTTATGTGATGAAAAAAAACGACATTTTCTGTGAAGTAAAAAACGACGTTTTTGAAACTTCAATTTTCAAAGACGAAGTTGCCTACACACCATCGTTTTTCTCACAATGTTCTAGCAAAGTGAGGTTACGTTCTCACCACTTTTCGCATTGAAGCTCGCTTCTGGGCATGCGCGGGTGTAAAAACGTCTTTTTAAACGACGTTTTTTGCTACACACGGTCAATTTCTGTGAAGTAAAAAACGACGTTTTGAAAAACGACACATAAAATTGAAGCATGCTTCAATTTTTTTTGGTCGTTTTTTACAAGACATAAAACGACGTTTTCCCCCACACACGGTCAATTAAAGTGACGTTTTTAAAAACTTAGTTTTTTTTCATCACATAAAGTGATGGTGTGTACGGGGCATAAGGCCGCGTAATTCAAAGGGGGCGGCTTGTATTTAAATTAAGCACGCCCCCGCGCCGATCGAACTGCGCATGCGCCGGGCGGAAAAATAGCCCAGTGCGCATGCTCCAGCTCACGACGGAAAACGTCAATGACGCCGACGTGAGCATCATTGACGTAAAGTCGTATTCGCGAACGACTTACGAAAACGACGTAAACGACGGAAAAAGCCGACGCCGACCCGACGCCATACTTAGCATGGCATACGACGGACCTACGTAAACTTGCCCCTCTAATGAATTAGCAGGGGCAAGTTTACGCTTACGGAAACGTCTTAAAATCACTGCGTCGTCCGCACGTACTTTTGGGAATCTCGCGTAACTAGCTAATTTGCATAGACGACGGGGAAAACGACGATGCGAGACCTAGCGGCGGGAAAAAAAATTGCATTTAAGATCTGACAGCGTAAGAGCCTTACGCCTGTCAGATCTAATGGGTATCTATGCGCAACTGATTCTAAGAATCAGTCGCATAGATACCCTGGGCCAGATTAGGACTTACAACGGCGCAAATGGTGTTGCGCCGTCGTAACGCCTTTGAGAATATGGCCCTTAGTCTGTGAATCTGGCTCTGTGTACCTGGAGTAAAAGGAGAGCGGTGCTTCCACTACGCCTGTGTTAATGGATAAGACCCTAAGAAAAGGTGCTGACGCAACTGACCTCTATCTATATGCTTTGCTCAGACTTCCCGGATGCCGCCGGTACACAAGAGAAGAACTCCATTAGGCAAACAGGACTTACATTTGTGTTCCAGATACACATTCATTGTACAGTAAAACCTCGGATTGCGAGCATAATTCGCTCCAGAAACATGCTTGCAATCCAAAGCACTTGTATATCAAAGCATTTTTTTTTTACAAGTATAAAAGAGAGGAGAGGCGCCTCTAAGTGTAGCAATAAGTTGCTAAATGTTGTACCTTCATTAACCACTTAAGACCCAGACCAAAATGCAGGTAAAGGACCAGGCCCCTTTTTGCGATTCGGCACTGCGTCGCTTTAACTGACAATTGCGCGGTCGTGCCACATTGGCTGCCAAACAAGATTGGCGTCCTTTTTTCCCCACAAATAGAGCTTTCTTTTGGTGGTATTTGATCACCTCTGCGGTTTTTATTTTTTGCGCTATAAACAAAAGTAGAGCGACAATTTTGAAAAAAATACAATGGCCCAGATTCTCAAAGGGCTTACGACGGCGCAACGCAATGTACACCGTCGTAAGTCCTAATCTGGCCCGTCGTATCTATGCGCCTGATTCTTAGAATCAGTTACGCATAGATATCCATTAGATCCGACAGGCGTAAGGCTCTTACGCTGTCGGATCTTAAATGCATTTTTTTTTTTGTCGCTAGGTGTCGCCTCCGTCGTTTTCCCCGTCGAGTATGCAAATTAGCAAAATACGCGAATTCCCGAACGTACTTGCGGTCGACGCAGTGAAGTTACGACGTTTACGTTAGATTTGCAACGCGTAAAGTTGCCCCTGCTATATGAGGGGCAACCAATGTTAAGTATGGCCGTTGTTCCCGCGTCGAAATTAAAAAATTTACGTCGTTTGCGTAAGTCGTCCGTGAATGGAGCTGGACGCCATTTCCGTTCACGTCGAAACCAATGACGTCCCTGCGACGTCATTTAGCGCAATGCACGTCGGGGAAATTTTAGGGACGGCGCATGCGCATTACGTTCGGCGCGGGAACGCGCCTAATTTAAATGCTCCACGCCCCCTACCCGGCTCATTTGAATTAGGCGGCTTGCGCCGGGGGATTTACGCTACGCCGCCGCAACTTTACAGGCAAGTTCTTTGTGAATAAAGCACTTGCCTGTAAAACTTGCGGCGGTGTAACGTAAATGAAATACGTTACCCCGCGCAGTTTTATGCCCATCTACGAGAATCTGGGCCAATATTTTTTACTTGTTGCTATAATAAATATCGCCCAAAAATATATAAAAAAAAAATAATTTCTCAGTTTAGGCCGATACGTATTCTTCTACATATTTTTGGTAAAAAAAAATCTCAATAAGCGTTTATCGATTGGTTTGCGCAAAATTTATAGCGTTTACAAAATAGGGGATAGTTTTATTGCATTTTTATTCATTTTTTTTTTACTACTAATGGCGGCGATCAGCGATTTTTTTCGTGACTGCGACATTATGGCGGACACTTCGGACAATTTTGACACATTTTTGGGACCATTGGCATTTTCACAGCAAAAAATGCATAAAAAATGCACCGATTACTGTGAAAATGACAATTGCAGTTTGGGAGTTAACCACAAGGGGGCGGTGAAGGGGTTAAGTGTGACCTCATCTGTGTTTCTAACTGTAGGGGGGTGTGGCTGTAGGTGTGACGTCATTGATTGTGTTTCCCTATAAAAGGCAACACACGATCGATGCCGGCGCCACAGTGAAGAACGGGGAAGCTGTGTTTACACGCGGCTCTCCCCGTTCTTCAGCTCGCGGGGACCGATCGCGGGACTCCAGCGGCGATCGGGTCCGCGAGTCCCACAGCCGTGGTCACGGAGCTTCGGACCGGCGCCCGCGACCCACGGCTGGGCATTTAACAATCACGTACAGGTACGTGATTGTGCCCAGCCGTGCCATTCTGCCGACGTATATCGGCATTAGGCGGTCCTTAAGTGGTTAAATTTAACCATATTGCTACACTTAGAGGCTCCTCTCTTCTTTTTTTTATACTCAGTTGTGACATGACTCTACTCTTATATCAAGACATCGCTTGTATATCAAGGCAAAATTTATTAAAACATTTTGCTTGTCTTGCAAAACGCTCTCAAACCAAGTTACTCTCAAACCAAGGTTTTACTGTATACACAGCACATTTACACCTGACAAAGTACAGGAAGAACCCAGTCGTGAATTTACATAACCCAGGGCTCGACAAATCCCGGTCGCCAGGTCGCCATGGCGACTAGAAATAGGGTCCTGGCGACTTGGCTTGGAAGGGGGGGCATCTGGTGGTGAGCCGTTGGTATTACAAGTTATTACCACCAGATGTGTAAGCTGGCGCCATCTGGTGGTGAGCCGCTGGTATTACAAGTTATTACCACCAGATGTGTAAGCTGGCGCCATCTGGTGGTGGCCGTTGGTATTACAAGTTAAGCATTACAAGTTAAACAGCAATTCTAATGTAATTTTTCACTATTTTCACTGCCATCTTCTTCCCTCTAATTAGAACCCCCAAACATTATATATTTTTTATCCTAACACCCTAGAGAATAAAATGGCGATAAAATGGCGATCATTACAATACTTTCTGTCACGCCGTATTTGCGCAGCGGTCTTGCAAGCGCACTTTTTTGGGAAAAAATTACACTTTTTTTAATTAAAAAATAAGACAACAGTAAAGTTATCCCCATTTTTTTTTAATATTATGAAAGATAATGTTACGCCGAGTAAATTGATACCCAACATGTCCCGCTTCAAAATTGCGTCCGCTCGTGGAATGCCGACAAACTTTTACCCTTTAAAATCTCCATAGGCGTTGTTTAAAAAATTCTACAGGTTGCATGTTTTGAGTTACAGAGGAGGTCTAGTGCTAGAATTATTGCTCTCGCTCTACCAATCGCGGCGATACCTCACATGTGTGGTTTGAACACCGTTTACATACGCGGGCGCTGCTCACGTATGTGTTCGCTTCTGCGCGCAAGCTCGTCGGGACGGGGCGCGTTTTCTGGCTCCTAACTTTTTTAGCTGGCTCCTAGATTCCAAGCAAATTTGTCACACCCTGACATAACCCCATCCCTCCAATGAGGGCAATTTATCAAAACTGGAGCAGCCAGAATGTGGAGTTGAATGGTTGCCATGCTCCAGTTTTTAATAAATGTCCACCAATGACTTTCCATTCAATGGCGAAGATGGCAAATTTGTTCAGGTATGTTACACTGCCATGAAAAAGTATTCGTACCCCCTGAAATTTTACAACCAAAAACGTGAATGTATTTTATTGGGATTTGTTTTGTGATAGACCAACGCAAAGTGGCACCAAATTTTGAAGTGGAAGGAAAATGATAAATGTTTTTCAGGTTTTTTCTAACAAATAAATATCTGAAAAGTGTGGCGTGCATTTGTATTCAGAGTGATGCCGATTTTTGCGGCCGATATTTTAGGCCGATTTTTATTTTTTATTGGTGGCACTAGCTCGTGGCACTGGATGGCACTAATTGGCACTGGAAGGAAGATGGCACTAGCAGAAGGCACTTATTGGCACTGGCAGGTTGCACTGGATGGCACTGAAAGATGGTACTAGCAGGTGGCACTGATTGGCAGATGGCACTGGTTGATGGCACTGGCAGGTGGCACTGGGTGGCAATAGTTAGCACTGGTTGGCATTGGCAGGTGGCACTTATGGCTTTAGTTGGCACTGGTAGGTGGCACTGGATCGCACTGGCAGATGGCACTGGATGGAAGGTGGCACTAATTGGCACTGGATGGTGGCACTGGTATTGGCACTGGCAGGTGGCATTGGCGGATGGCACTGATGGAAGGTGGCACTAATTGGCACTGGATGTTGGCACTGGCAGGTGGCATTGGCGGATGGCACTGGATGGTGGCGCTGGCATTGTTACTGGCAGATGTAAAGTGGCACTGGCAGGTGGCACTGGTGCAAAAAAATGGTGTCACCCCCCCCCCCTCAGTACAGACCCCCTCTCCCTCCAGTATAGACACCCCCCGTAGTACAGACACCAGAGCGGTGTGTGTCCCATGAGCCCGGGCCCCACCTCCTCTGTGGGCGTAAACAGAGGAGGGACACCGCGCTGGGTGTACCAAGATGGCCGCGGCTCCGAAGCTAGGCCAAAGCTGCGGTCTTTCCTGATGCTGTGACCGCGGCGGCAATCCGCGAATCCGCGGATTGCCGCCGCGGTCACAGCATCAGGAAAGGCCGCGGCTCCGGCTTAGCTCCGGAGCCGTGGCATCGCTAGCGGGAATTGTAAAATATCGGCCTGATTTGGATAAAAATCGGCCGATGCCGATTTCTCCAAAACGGCCAAATATCGGCCTGCCGATATATCGGTCGACCTCTACTAAGGGGTAATTTCTTCACTAAACACCAATGTAAGGAGCATTTCTCCACAGATCACCAATGTTAGGGGAATATTGTCCAATGATAACCAATATAAGAAGTATTTTTCCAATGACCACCAATGTAATGGGTCAATTCTCCAATGACCACCAATATAAGGAGTATTACTCCACTGTTTACCAATCTAAGGGGTCAATTCTCCAATGATCACCAATCTAAGGGGTCAATTCTCCAATGATCACCAATCTAAGACAAGGATCCTCAAACTACGGCCCTCCAGCTGTTGCAGAACTACATATCCCATGAGGCATTGTAAAACTTTGACATTCATGGACATGACTAGGCATGATGGGAATTGTAGTTTCTGAACAACTGGAGGGCCGTAGTTTGAAGACCCATGATCTAAGGGGTCAATTCTCCAATGATCACCAATCTAAGGGGTCAATTCTTCACTAAACAACAATGTATGGAGCATTTCTCCAATGATAACCAATATAAGAAGTATTTCTCCAATGACCACCAATGTAATGGGTCAATTCTCCAATGATCACCAATCTAAGGGGTCAATTCTCCAATGATCACCAATCTAAGGGGTCAATTCTCCAATGGTCACCAATCTAAGGGGTCAATTCTCCAATGATCACCAATCTAAGGGGTCAATTCTCCAATGATCACCAATCTAAGGTGTCAATTCTCCAAAGATCACCAATCTAAGGGGTCAATTCTCCAAAGATCACCAATCTAAGGGGTCAATTCTCCAAAGATCACCAATCTAAGGGGTCAATTCTTCACTAAACAACAATGTATGGAGCATTTCTCCAATGATAACCAATATAAGAAGTATTTCTCCACTGGCCACCAATGTAATGGGTCAATTCTCCAATGATCACCAATGTAAGAAGCATTACTCCACTGTTTACCAATCTAAGGGGTCAATTCTCCAAAGATCACCAATCTCCTGATTTCGGCATAGGTGTCACTGATACGAGACACCACAGAGCTGGAGACACAGTGAAGCCAGAGACAGTAAGTTACACTACCTGCGATTATAGTTGCCATCACAAGGACTCAGGGAGCGCTAAATGTCTGTGGGTTAGGGGCGTAAATTACTTGTCTTGCCTCGGGTGCTGACAACGCTACCAAAATCATTTTACTGTTAGGGGTCCCCACAACTTGGGAAATTTTATCAAGGGGTCACGGCGCTAGAAGGTTGAGAACCACTGGTCTAGAGCTTTGCTGCTCAAGACCAGTCGTCGCTAGTCGGTTTTTCCCGTCGCAAACTTACGCCTGCTTTTTCATTGCTTATATTTAGAACAGCCATGTTAAAGTATGGCCGTCGTTCCCGCGTCGAATTTACATTTTTTTATTTTTTTTGCGTAAGACGTCCGGGAATACGAAACGACGTAACGCACGTCGCTGTTCAAAAAATACGTTGGGGCTCCGTAATTTCGCGCAAAGCACGTCGGGAAATTTTCACACGGAGCATGCGCAGAACGTTCGGCGCGGGAACGTGCCTAATTTAAATGGTACACGCCCCATTTGAATTAGGCGGGCTTGCGCCGGACGGCTTTACGTTACACCGCCGTAAGTTTACACGCAAGTGCTTGGTGAATCAGGCACTTGCGCTGAAAACTTGCGGCGGTGTAACGTAAAGACGATACGTTACGCCGCCGCAGATATATGTGAATCTGGCCCTAAATACTTATTTTACTCACTGAACTGCAACTAAATTTATAACATTTGTATCATGTGTTTTATATGGATTTTTGGTTGATATTCTGGCCCAGATTCTCGTAGGAGATACGCCGTCGTATCTCTGAGTCTGAGCCGTCGTATCTTGGCGCCTGATTCAAAGAATCAGATACGCCAAAATTTCACCAGCGTAAGTTTCTTACGCCGTCGTATCTTAACTGCATATTTACGCTGGCCGCTAGGGGCGTGTACGCTGATTTACGCCTAGAAATATGTAAATCAGCTAGATACGCCAATTCACGAACGTACGCCCGTCCGTCGCATTACAGATACGCCGTTTACGTTAGGCTTTTCCCTGCTATATGAGGCGTAGATGAGGCGTACCAATGTTAAGTATGGAACAGCGTCAAATTTTTCAAGTTTTACGTCGTTTGCGTAAGTCGTTCGCGAATAGGGCTGTGCGTCATTTACGTTCACGTCGAAAGCATTTGGCTTCTTGCGGGTTAATTTGGAGCATGCGCACTGGGATACTTTCACAGACGGCGTCATTTACGTGGGGTCACATTAAATTTACATAACACACGCCCACATCTTCCACATTTGAATTAGGCGGGCTTACGCCGGCCTATTTACGTTACGCTGACGCAACTTTGGTTTGAGAATATTGCACTTGCCTGTCAAAGTTGCGGAGGCGTAACATAAATAGGATACGTTACGCCCGCACAAAGATGCGCGCTTCTACGTGAATCCGGGCCTCTGTCTTTATCATTTAAAATACACCTATGATAAAAACGATAGAAGTGGACAAAATCTGCAGGGGATCAAATAATTACTGTCAAAAGGCTGTATACTCCTGCCTTGGGCCCCTTTCACACGTGCGGACCGTATGTCCGCTTTTTCATCCATCCTAGAGGGGGCTCCTCATCACACAGTACCCAGGGACGAAGGGGTGCTCACACATCATTATGTGAGGGTCACTTAAAGGCAGGGCTCGACAAAATCCGGGCCCAGGTCGCAATTGTGACAAGAAATTGTGACCTGGCGCCCGCCGGTAATTGAGGCCGCGGCTTTGCGGCCTACAAGGCCACAAAGCCGCGGCCTCAATTACCGGCCGTCGCGGGCCCGCCGTGCCCCCTCACCTTCCCCACCGCGCGATCGCGGCGGGCCCGCAACGGCCGGTAATTGAGGCCGCGGCTTTGCGGCCTTGTGAAGTGCCAAGATTCCTTCTGTGACCTGCGCCATCTGGTGGTGGCCGTTGGCATTACAAGTAAAACAGCAGTTCTAATGTGTCATTTTTCACTGCCATCTCCTTCCCTCTAATTAGAACCCCCAAACATTATATATATCTTTTATCCTAACACCCTAGAGAATAAAATGGTGATCGTTGCAATACTTTCTGTCATGCCGTATTTGCGCAGCGGCCTTACAAGCGCACTTTTTTGGGGAAAAAATAAAAAAAATTTAATAAAAAAATAAGACAACAGTAAAGTTATCATAATTTTTTTTATATTATGAAAGATAATGTTACGCCGAGTAAATTGATACCCAACATGTCACTCTTCAAAATTGCGTCCGCTCGTGGAATGCCGACAAACTTTTACCCTTTAAAATCTCCATAGGCGACGTTTAAAAAATTCTACAGGTTGCATGTTTTGAGTTACAGAGGAGGTCTAGGGCTAGAATTATTGCTCTCGCTCTACCAATCGCGGCGATACCTCACATGTGTGGTTTGAACACTGTTTACATATGCGGGCGCTACTCACGTATGCGTTCGCTTCTGCGCGCGTTTTCTAACTTTTTTAGATGGCTCCTAGATTCCAAGCAAATTTGTCAAACCCTGCTTTAAAGTACGCGCAATTCCATACTATACAAATTAAAGTATGTAACTTTACCGATCAAGCAGCAATCCCTCATTCATCTCTGTAGCTATAAGCATTGTGGAGAAATGAATCTTCAAAATTCACAACAGAAGACCTGAAATTCCATCTCCTCTCCCCTTATTCTCTATGGAGAGGAAAATCTTGGCAGCCTGCCATCCCTGGAATAAAAACGCACAGCAGGGTTCCTCCCTCTAAGGCCCCTTTCACACTGGGGCGGCGGCGGTAAAGCGCCGCTATTTTTAGAGGTGCTTTACCGTCGTATTTGCGGGGGTATTTGGCCACTAGCGGGGCGCTTTTAAAACCACCCGCAAAGTGCCACTGCGGCAGCACTTTGCTGGCGGTATAGCCGCGGTGCCCATTAATGTCAATGGGCAGGAGCGGTATACACACCGCTCCTTCACCGCTCTAAAGATTTTTAGCATCCTGCCAGCGCACCGCTCCAGTGTGAGGAGTCAAAGGGCGCTTTGCAGGCGCTATTTTTAGCGTTATAGCGCCTGCAAAGAGCCTCAGTGTTAAAGGGGTCTAATGGGAACACACAGAGCTTACTTCCCCCCAATAAAAACACACCGTGGTGCTGCCCTCTAATGGAAACATATGAGAGCACACAGCGGATGCTACCATTTAATAGAAACACACAGGGGGCGCTGCCCCTAATGGAAATATACACCGCGTGATGCCCTCCAATGGAAACCTTTAGCAGGTGCTGGAAGCTGGAAGACACCCATTGAAACTGATTTCTGAGTTTTGGGCCAGATTCAGGAATAATTACGGCGGCGTAACGTATCCCCTTTACGTTACGCCGCCGCAAGTTTTCGGCGTAAGTGCCTGCTACACAAAGCACTTGCCTGTAAACTTGCGGCGGTGTAACGTAAATCTGTCCGGCGCAAGCCCGCCTAATTCAAATGGGGCGTGTGTCATTTAAATTAGGCGCGCTCCCGCGCCGAACGTTCTGCGCATGCTCCGTGTGAAAATTTCCTGCCGTGCTTTGCGCGAAATTACGGCGCCCCGACGTGTTTTTTGAACGGCGATGTGCGTAACGTACTTTTGTATTCCCGGACATCTTACGCAAAAAAAAAAATTAAATTTGACGCGGGAAGGACGGCCATACTTTAACATGGATGGTGTAATTTTACACCATCTAAATAGCACTCTTAACTTTACGACGCGAAAAACCGACTTAAGAGATTGCGACCAACGCGCGTACCTTCGTGGATCGCCGTAAACAGCTAATTTGCATACCTGATGCTGGAAAACGACGCAAACTCCACCCAGCGGCCCCCGGAAAATTACACCTACGATCCGAAGGCGTACGAAGCCGTACGCCTGTCGGATCTTAGCCAAAAGCCGTCGTATCTTTGTTTGTGAATGACAAATAAAGATACGACGCGGCAAATTTGAAAGTACGCCGGAGTATCAGCAGATACTCCGGCGTATCTCTTCTGTGAATCTGGCCCTTTGTTGTGATTTTTGAGGATTAATTAGTTCACAGTACATGGAGCTAGAGAGGTGAGTGGTGGATCGTTTCATGCCTTTTAGTGCTTGTTAGGAATACGTATGTAAATACTTTAATTTCCTAGTCTGAGCACAGCTGCATTTTACAGTGCCTTGAAAAAGTATTCATACCCCTTGAAATTTTCCACATTTTGTCATGTTACAACCAAAAGAGTTGTATTTTATTGGGATTTTATGTGATCGACCAACACAAAGTGTCACATAATTGTGAAGTGAAAGGAAAATGATAAATGGTTTTTCAGAATTTTTTACAAATAAATATGTGAAAAGTGTGGAGGGGCATTTGTATTCACTTTACTCTGATACCCCTGACTAAAATCTAGTGGAACCAATTGCCTTGAGATGTCCCCTAATTGGTAAATAGAGTCCCCCTGTGTGTAATTTATTCTCAGTAAAAATACAGCTGTTCTGTGAAGCCCTCAGAGGTTAGTTAGAGAACCTTGATGAACAAACAGCATCATGAAGGCCAAGGAACACACCAGACAGGTCAGGGATAAAGTTGTGGAGAAGTATAAAGCAGGGTTAGGTTATCCCAAGCTTTGAACATCTCACAGAGCTCTGTTCAATCCGTCATCCGAACATGGAAAGCACAACTATAAACCTACCAAGACATGGCCGTCCACCTAAACTGACCGGGCCGGGCAAGGAGAGCATTCATTAGAGAAGCAGCCAAGAGGCCCATGGTAACTCTGGAGGAGCTGCAGAGATCCACAGCTCAGGGGGGAGAATCTGTCCACGGGACAACTATTAGTGGTCTCTCCACAAATCTGCCCTTTATGGAAGAGTGACAAGAAGAAAGACATTGGTGAAAGAAAGACATAAGAAGTCCTGTTTGCAGTTTGTGAGAAGCCATGTGGGGGAGGGGACACAGCAAACATGTGGAAGAAGGTGCTCTGGTCACATGAGACCAAAATTTTACTTTTTGGCCTAAAAGCACAAGGCTACTCTGTGTGAAAACTAACACTGCACATCACCCTGAACACACCATCCCCACTGTGAAACATGGTGGTGGCAGCATCAGGTGGTGGGGATGCTTTTCTTCAGCAGGGACAGGGAAGCTGGTCAGAGTTGATGGGAAGATGGATGGAGCCAAAAACAGGACAATCTTAGAGGAAAAGTCTGCAAAAGACTTGAGACTGGGGCGGAGGTTCACCTTCTAGTACAGTGGTTCTCAACCTCTCAGCGCCGTGACCCCTTGATAAAATTTCCCAAGTTGTAGGGACCCCTAACAGTAAAATTATTTGCGTGGCAAGACAAGTAATTTGTGCCCATAACCCACAAACATTTAGCGCTCCCTGAGTCCCTTCCACTCGTACAGTGTTAAAGCTCTAAGGACAGCCCTGCTGGGGGGCCGCAAAAAGCTGGGAAAGCGGTATGGGCTTCAGGAACAGCCCAGGATTTGGTGACCCCTGGCAAATCATCATTTGACCCCCAAGGGGGTCCCGACCCCCAGGTTGAGGACCAGTGTTCTAGTAGGACAACGACCCTAAACATACAGCCAGAGCTACAATGGAATGGTTTAGATCGAAGCATATTCATGTGTTAGAATGGCCCAGTCACAGTCCAGACATAAATCACATTGAGAATCTGTGGCAAGTAGGGTTGTCCCGATAACACTTTTTTAGGACCGAGTACAAGTACCGATACTTTTTTTCATGTACTCGCCGATACCGATTACCGATACTTTTTTTTAAATGTGTCCATGTGTGCCCAAATGCAGCCATGTATCCCCAAATGCAGCCATGTCTCCCCAAATGCAGCCATGTCTCCCCAAATGCAGCCATGTCCACAAATGCAGCCTTGTTCCCAAATGCAGCCTTGTCCCCAAATGCAGCCATGTATCCCCCAAATGCAGCCTTATCTCCAAATGCAGCCTTCTCCCCAAATGCAGCCATGTCCCCAAATGCAGCCTTGTTCCCAAATGCAGCCATGTCCACAAATGCAGCCATGTGTCCCCAAATGCAGCCTTGTCCCCAAATGCAGCCTTGTCCACAAATGCAGCCTTGTCCCCAAATGCAGCCATGTGTCCCCAAATGCAGCCATGTGTCCCCAAATGCAGCCATGTGTCCCCAAATGCAGCCTTGTCCCCAAATGCAGCCTTGTCCACAAATGCAGCCATGTGTCCCCAAATGCAGCCTTGTCCCCAAATGCAGCCTTGTGTCCCCAAATGCAGTTGTGTCCTCAAATGCAGCCTTATCTTCAAATGCAGCCTTCTCCCCAAATGCAGCCATGTCCCCAAATGCAGCCTTGTCCACAAATGCAGCCATGTGTCCCCAAATGCAGCCTTGTCCCCAAATGCAGCCTTGTGTCCCCAAATGCAGTTTTGTCCCCAAATGCAGCCTTATCTTCAAATGCAGCCTTCTCCCCAAATGCAGCCATGTCCCCAAATGCAGCCTTGTCCCCAAATGCAGCATTGTCCCCAAATGCAGCCTTGTGCCCAGATGCAGCCATGTCCCCAAATGCAGCCTTGTCCCCAAATGCAGCCTTGTGCCCAGATGCAGCCATGTCCCCAAATGCAGCCTTGTCCCCAAATGCAGCCTTGTCCCCAAGAAAAGGCCAAGCCCCCCCCGCCCCCGCCACTGCCGCCTAGTTGATCAGCGCGGGGAACATTACAGCTTTCATTTGAATAGCTGTGTGTTCCCCGCCGCGCCTCGTCATATATAGCCCTTCCCCCTTGTCCAGGCACTTTGATAGACAGATCACCCATCCAATCCTGGGATGGGTGATTTGTCTATCAAAGTGCCCGGACAAGGGGGAGTGGCTATATATGATGCGGCGGGGAACACACAGCTATTCAAATAAAAGCTGTAATGTTCCCCGTGCTGATCAACTAGACGGCGGCAGGGGGGGGGGGCTTGGCTTTCTTTTTGGGGACTAGACAGCAGCAGCAGCTCTCTCCCCCCGCTCTCGGCCCCCTCTTCACCTGCTCTCTGAAGAAAAAAAAAGTATCGGTGAAGCATCGGGAGCATTTGTGCGAGTACAAGTACTCTCGCAAATGCTCAGTATCGGTCCCGATACCGATACTAGTATCGGTATCGGGACAACCCTAGTGGCAAGACTTGAAAATTGCTGTTCACAGACGCTCTCCATCCAATCTGACAGAGCTTGAGATATTTTGCAAAGAAGAAGAATGGGGGAAAATATCCCTCTCTAGATGTGAAGAGCTGGTAGAGACATCCCCAAAAATACTTGTAGCTGTAATTGTAGAGAAAGGGGGTTCTACAAAGTATTGACTCCGGGGGGCGCCATACAAATGCCCCCCCCCCCCCCACACTTTTCGCATATTTATTTGTAAAACATTTTGAACACCATTTATCATTTTCCTTCCACTTCACAATTATGTGCCGCTTTGTGTTGGTCCATCACATAAAATCCCAATAAAATACATTTACGTTTTTGGTTGTAACATGACAACATGTGGAAAATTTCAAGGGGTATGAATACTTTTTCGAGGCACTGTGAACTAATGGAAGACATCAAAGGAAGACATCTATGACATACTATGAGAACAAAAACTACAATGCAACCTACGAAAAGTGACAGTTACAACCTTGATTGAATAGCATGTTGTGGGGCCATCCACTATATTTCTCCCCATCTCCGGCAGTGATTGGTTGTAACCAACATCTCTCTCCAATCAGGGTGAATTAAACAAATGGAAGACCCCTTTATTTCGGAAAAACCTCTATTTCTCACAACAAGCTAATCTGAAAACTGGGACTGGCTGTCATTGGTCAGTTGTTAGCTCATACATGGCCTGGTGATCATAGTGATGCCCCTTTTCAGGGCTCGACAAATCCCGAGCGCCAGGTCGCCTGGCGACTTGGCTTGGAAGAGCTGGCGCCATCTGGTGGTGAGCCGTTGGTATTACAAGTTATTACCACCAGATGTGTAAGCTGGCGCCATCTGGGGGTGGCCGTTGGTATTACAAGTTAAGCATTACAAGTTAAACAGCAATTCTAATGTAATTTTTCCTTATTTTCACTGCCATCTTCTTCCCTCTAATTAGAACCCCCAAACATTATATATATATATTTTTTATCCTAACACCCTAGAGAATAAAATGGCGATCGTTGCAATACTTTCTGTCACGCCGTATTTGCGCAGCGGTCTTGCAAGCGCACTTTTTTTGGGAAAAAATTACACTTTTTTTACTTAAAAAATAAGACAACAGTAAAGTTATCCCCATTTTTTTAAGATTATGATAATGTTACGCCGAGTAAATTGATACCCAACATGTCACGCTTCAAAATTACAACCGCTCGTGGAATGGCGTCAAACTTTTACCCTTTAAAATCTCCATAGGCGACGTTTAAAAAACTCTACAGGTTGCATGTTTTGAGTTACAGAGGAGGTCTAGGGCTAGAATTATTGCTCTCGCTCTACCAATTGCGGCGATACCTCACATGTGTGGTTTGAACACCGTTTACATATGCGGTCGCTGCTCACGTATGTGTTCGCTTCTGCGCGCAAGCTCGTCGGAATGGGGCGCGTTTTCTGGCTCCTAACTTTTTTAGCTGGCTCCTAGATTCCAAGCAAATTTGTCAACCCCTGCCCCTTTTCACGGCATCTCCTAATTTTATTAGACCAACAGATTATAAATATACAACAATTGTAGGGCAACACCATATGGAACTTATAGTCAGACTTGGGTAGGCACTTGTAAACTGACTTCTCTGCTGGATTCCCGAATATTTTGGAGATTATTAAGGTATTGGTCCAAAGCTGGTGTCCTAATGATGTACTACACCCCACTGGGGAGGGTGATGCCAACACTGGACGATGTAGTCACCACAGTGGTTGGGCAGAAATAGAAGTTCTGGAGGAGCTATATATACCATTGTTGTCTCCAAAACATATAGGATGCGAACATGGAAATCAATCAATTCACCAATTACTGTATAAAATTCTTGGCATATCAATGAGATCCACAAACTGGGATGAAAATACATAAAAATGATAGATGAGATATATTCCTATCTCAGTAGTATATAACGATTTCTACCACAGCAAGCTTCTGGAGGCACAGCTTCAGAATTTCTTTAATGCAATCTGGATCCATGAAAACACACTACCCTTACCCTGCTGGTCAGACGCCAAGAGACCTAACCAAAGACCAACAGTCTCAGAGTACCTCACCACTGTAACCTGCTAGTCAGAGATTG
Source organism: Rana temporaria (assembly GCF_905171775.1). Classification (NCBI taxonomy): domain Eukaryota; kingdom Metazoa; phylum Chordata; class Amphibia; order Anura; family Ranidae; genus Rana; species Rana temporaria. The sequence continues at coordinate 467,258,263 of NC_053492.1, read as the reverse complement.
AGAGGTCTACCCAAAGACCAACACACTAAGAGCACCCCACCACTGTATCCCACTTGTTAGGCTTCGAGAGGCCTAACCACAGACCAATATTCTGAGTGCACCACACCACTGTACCCAACTGGTTAGACATCGAGAGACCTAACTACAGACCAACATTCTGAGAGCACCACACCACTGTACCCAACTGGTTAGACATCGAGAGACCTAACTAGAGACCAACATTCTGAGAGCACCACACCACTGTACCCAACTGGTTAGACATCGAGAGACCTAACCACAGACCAACATTCTGAGAGTACCACACTACTGTACCCAACTGGTTAGACATCGAGAGACCTAACTACAGACCAACATTCTGAGAGCACCACACCACTGTACCCAACGGGTTAGACATCGAGAGACCTAACTACAGACCAACATTCTGAGAGCACCACACCACTGTACCCAACTGGTTAGACATCGAGAGACCTAACTACAGACCAACATTTTGAGAGCACCACACCACTGTACCCAACTGGTTAGACATCGAGAGACCTAACCACAGACCAACATTCTGAGAGTACCACACTACTGTACCCAACTGGTTAGAGATCGAGAGACCTAGCCACAGACCAACATTCTGAGAGTACCACACTACTGTACCCAACTGGTTAGACATCGAGAGACCTAACTACAGACCAACATTCTGAGAGCACCACACCACTGTACCCAACGGGTTAGACATCGAGAGACCTAACTACAGACCAACATTCTGAGAGCACCACACCACTGTACCCAACTGGTTAGACATGGAGAGACCAAACCCCAGACCAATATCTTGAGTGCACCACACCACTGTACCCAACTGGTTAGACATCGAGAGACCTAACTACAGACCAACATTCTGAGAGCACCACACCACTGTACCCAACTGGTTAGACATCAAGAGACCTAACCACAGACCAACATTCTGAGAGCACCACACTACTGTACCCAACTGGTTAGACATCGACAGACCTAACCACTCACCAACATTCTGAGAGCACCACACCACTTTACCCCACTGGTTAGACATCGAGAGACCTAACCACAGACTAACATCCTGAGTGCACCACACCACTGTACCCAACTGGTTAGACATCAAGAGACCTAACCACAGACTAACATCCTGAGTGCACCACACCACTGTACTCAACTGGTTAGACATCGACAGACCTAACCACACACCAACATTCTGAGAGCACCACACCACTTTACCCCACTGGTTAGACATCGAGAGACCTAACCACAGACCAACATTCTGAAAGTACCACACTACTGTACCCAACTGGTTAGAGATCAAGAGACCTAACCACAGACCAACATTCTGAGAGCACCACACCACTGTACCCAACTGGTTATGCCTCGTACACACGACCGGTTTTCCCGACGGGAAAACTGCCATGTTTGCTTTTGGTCGGGAAAACCGGCCGTGTGTATGCTCCATAGCAGTTTTCCCGACAGGAAAACTGCGAGCAAAAAAATGAGAACTTGTTCTCTTTTTTTCCCGCCGTGATTCTCGTCGTTTTTTTTCCTCTGCAGTTTTCCTAAGGGAAACACTGCAGTGGAGCATACACACGGCCGGTTTTCCTGACCAAAGCTAACCGGTCGTGTGTACACAGGGAAAAGCAACCGAGCAGGTTCTCGGTTTTCCCCTCTGTTTTCTCGGCGGACTTTGGACCGTCGGGAAAACCGATCGTGTGTACAAGGCATAAGACATCGAGAGACCTAACCACAGCACAACATTCTGAGAGCACTACACCACTATACCCAACTTTTTTAGACATCGAGAGACCTAACCACAGACCAACATTCTGAGAGCACCACACCACTGTACCCCACTTGTTAGACAACGAGAGTCATAACCACAGACCAACATTCTGAGAGCACCACACCACTGTACCCCACTGGTTAGACATAGAGAGACCTAACTACAGACCAACATTCTTAGAGCACATCACCTTGCTAGCTCAGGCATCGAAAGACCAACCTTCTGAGAGCACCCTTACCACCCCTACCCTGTTGGTTAGAGAACGAGAATGAGAGATTTAATGAGAACGCAATATTCTGAGAGCACCGCACCACTGTACCTTGCTGGTCACAGATCAATTGTTCTCTGTTGATCAGAGATAAGCCTAACCACCAACAGTCTGAAGAACCTCATCCGAAAAACCTCCATTGTACTTTGCTGGTTAGAGATCAAGAGACATAACATTATACCAACAGCATGAGAGCACCTCAGCCTCATACACTGCTTTTCAGAAATGGTCAGATCTAACCAGAGAGCAACAGCTTGAGAGCACCTCAGCATCATATTGCTGTTGGTCAGAGATAGACCTAACCGCCAACAGTCTGAAAACACATCACCAGAAAGACCTCCATCTTACCCTGTTGGTCAGAGATAGACCTAACCACCAACAGTCTGAAAACACCTCCCCAAAAAAAACCTCCATTGTACCCTGCTGGTCAGATATCAAGAGATCTAATAAAAGCCCAACAGATTGAGAACATCTTCCCACTGTATCCTGTCGGTCAAAGATCGAAAGACCTAACCACAGAACAAAAAAACTGATCAAAGACTAATATTCCGAGGGCACCTCACCATTGTTCCTTTTTGGTCAAAGATCGATATACTGAAACAGACCAACATTCTGAGAACACCTCATCACCATATCCTGTTGGTCAGAGATAGGCCTTGTCACCAACAGTCTGAAGAACCTCACCCGAAAAAACTCTATCGTACCCTGTTGGTTAGAGATCGAGGGACCTAACCATGGACCAACACTCTGAGAGCACCAGGCTCAGCCCCATACACTGTCGGTCAGAAATGGACAGACCGTCACCTAACCAGAGACCAAAAGTTTAAAAGCACCTCAGCATCATATTGCTGTTGGTCAGAGATAGACCTAACCACCAACAGTCTGAAAACACATCACCAGAAAAACCTCCATCGTACCCTGTTGGTCAGAGATCAAGAGATCTAATGAAAGCCCAACAGACTGAGAACATCTCCCCACTGTATCCTGTTGGTCAAAGATCGAAAGACCTAACCATAGATCAAGATTCTAAGAGCACAGCACCACTGTGCCCTGCTGGTCAGAGATTAAGAGAACTGAATATAGACTAATATTCTGAGGGCACATCACCATTGTTCCTTTTTGGTCAAAGATCGATATACCTAACCACAGCCCAACATTCTGAGAACACCTAATCACCATATGCTGTTGGTCAGAGATAGGCCTTGTCACCAACAGTCTGAAGAACCTCACCCTAAAAAACTCTATCGTACCCCGTTGGTTAGAGATCGAGGGACCTAACCATAGACCAACACTCTGAGAGCACCTCAGCCCCATACACCGCGCTGGTAAGAAATGGACATACCTAACCAGACACCAACAGTTTGAGAGCACCTCAGCATCAAATTGCTGTTGGTCAGAGATAGACCTAACCGCCAACAGTCTGAAAACACATCACCAGAAAAACCTCCATCGTACCCTGTTGGTCAGAGATCAAGAGATCTAATGAAAGCCCAACAGACTGAGAACATCTTCTCACCGTATCCTGTCGGTCAAAGATCGAAAGACCTAACCATAGACCAACACTCTGAGAGCACAGCACCACTGTGCCCTGCTGGTCATAGACTAATATTCCGAGGGCACCTACCCAGTGTTCCTTTTTGGTCAAATATCGATATACCAACATTCTGAGAGCATTTCATCACCATATGCTGTTGGTCAGAGATAGGCCTTGTCGCCAACAGTCTGAAGAACCTCGCCCAAAAAATCTCTATCGTACCCTGTTGGTTAGAGATCGAGGGACCCAACCATAGACCAACACTCTGAGAGCATCTCAGCCCAATACAATGTTGGTCAGAAATGGACAGGCCTAACCAGAGACCAACAGTCTGAGAGCACCTTAGCACCTTAGCACCTTAGCTGGTCAGTCATTCAGAGACCTAACCAGAGATCAACATTCTGAGGGCACCTCACCTGCAAACCTACAGATTCTTAGCTGGATTCAGGTAGGGGCGCGTATCTTTAAGGCGGCGTAGCGTATCGTATTTACGCTACGCCACCTTAAGTCAGAGAGGCAAGTACTGTATTCACAAAGCACTTGCCTCCTAACTTACGGCGGCGTAGCGTAAATGGGGCCGGCGTAAGCGCGCCTAATTCAAATGAGGATGGGGGGGCGTGTTTTATGTTAATGTTTGGTGACCCGACGTGATTGCCGTTTTTTTACGAATGGCGCATGCGCCGTCCGTGTACATATCCCAGTGTGCATTGCTCTAAAGTACGCCGCAAGGACGTATTGGTTTCGACGTGAACGTAAATTACGTCCAGCCCCATTCACGCTCGGAAATTTTTCAAATTTCGACACAAAATTTTGTTGGAATAACTTTACGCCGGGAAAAAGCCATACGTAAACGACGTAAAAAAAAAAAAATGGGATTTTTTTTTCTTTTCTTATGGCCCTGTTTTGTGGCAAGTCTGGACGACTAAAGAGGGGCTATGGAGAGACCCGAAGCTCCAAGCTGTCTATTTTTGTATTTTTTCCTAATTACTTGATTTTGGGAAAATTGCTTTTTTTTTTTTTTTTTTTTTTTTTAGTCTCTCCCAAAAGGGAATATCTATGTCCTGAGATTCTTTTTTTTCCCTTACTTATCTTTTCTTGTATTGAATCTTTATAAGACAAAGGACACGGGTATAATATAGAAGTTACCCAGGGTACACGCCCCTACACATAGGACGACGCTCAAATACCGTAAATACGGTGAGTGTTTAGTAGCAAGATAGCTAACATTAGTAAGGGGGGATCTCCCACTCGAATACAGGGGAGACTACCCCCCCTTCCTCTTTTCCCTTTTTTTTTTTTTTTTTTTTTTTTTTTTTTCTCCCCTCCTTGTTTTTTCCCACCTCTCCCTCTCTTCTTCTCTCTCTTCCTCCCCCCGTATTCCCCCGCCTTCCTCTCGTTGTGGGCCTTTTTTTTTTTTTTTTTTTTGTTTTTCTTTCGGGTACAGTAAAGTATATGTGTAGAAATAGGAAAATAGGATGGATGCATTAAACATACTATCATTGAATGCGAAGGGACTAAACACACCCGAAAAAAGAAGGGTACTTATGGAGGATCTGCAAAGATCAGGAGTAGATGTGGCATACATACAGGAAACACACTTTAGAGAAGATAAAACTCCCACTTTAAAGACTAGAATATATCCAATAGTATACCACGCGACAAACCAGGAGGCTAAGTCAAAGGGGGTGTCTATCCTTATAGCAGGGAGAATTAAATGGACGTATGTAGATGCTATAAGAGATCCGAAAGGAAGATATATATTTGTGAAAGGTAGGATAGGAGGAGTGGGGGTAACATTTGCCACTGTATATGCACCAAATGAAAAACAGGAAGTTTTCATAGGCAAAATGATCACGCGCCTGCAAGATTTTACAGAAGGTCACCTGATTCTGGGAGGGGATTGGAATACCCCGCTAGATCCTAAAGAGGATACATCAGCTGGAAAGTCTTCTATGTCGTATGGGATGAGGAATCGTATCACTCAAATCTTGCATAAAAATCAGTTGATCGATATATGGAGGCTGCTACACAATAAAGAAAAGGACTATACGTTCTATTCCGTTCCACACAAAACATATTCCCGCATAGACCTTTTCTTTATCCCACATGCCCAACTGCATTCAGTACGATCAGCTAAAATAGGACCTATTACATGGTCAGACCATGCACCGATCCTCTTGGAATACGAGATACAAGACCTAAGACAAACCAGACCAAACCAATGGAGACTAAACGAAAGTCTCCTACAAGATAAAGAGGTCCTGGAAGATATAATCAAAGAGTTGGAGTTTTACTTTAGCACTAATGATACCCCAGAGTGCGACCCAGGAATTGTCTGGGAAGCACACAAGGCGGTCATTAGAGGTGTGTTAATCAAACATGGATCTAGAATTAAGAGGAAACGAATGGAAAAATTAAAAAGGTCACTGGAAGAACTAGCCACGTTAGAAGGTAGACACAAGAAAACTAGATCAACGATAGTGGAGGAAGAGATGGTGAGGAAAAGAACGGAAATCACTGACCTTCTGTACTATAAAGCAAAAGCAGCAATACAGAGATGTAAAAAGTTTGCATATGAATCAGGTGACAAATGCGGGAAAAGACTCGCTAGATTATTAAGAGAACAGAAAATGAGCAATTATATTTCACAGATTAAGTCACCGAAGAAACCAAAGGTTACTAAACCAAATGATATAGCAAAAGAGTTTCAGAAATACTACTGTTCTCTTTATAATATACAGAGTAAACCCCCGACCCAAGACCAGATTGACCAATACCTCATGGAATCAGATATTTCAAGATTATCAGAATTAGACAGAGAAAGGCTAGATGCCCCCATAGTAGAAGAGGAACTAAAAGTGGCAGTAAGTTCAATAAAAATGGGGAAAGCCCCGGGACCCGATGGATATACGGGTCAATACTATAAAATCTTGTTTCCCTCACTATCGAAATATATGACTAAATTATTTAATGTATTGGGGACAGCGGCAAATCTAACGAAAGAAACCTTATTAGCTTATATTTCGGTGATACCAAAAGAAGGAAAAGATTTGGATTTATGCGGAAGTTACCGACCGATCTCCCTATTAAATCTAGATGTCAAGATCTTTGCCAAAGTTCTAGCAAATAGGATACAACAATATATCCCAGATCTGATACATCTGGACCAGGTGGGATTTGTTCCCACGCGGGAGGCGCGCGATAACACTATTAAAGCCATTAACCTGGTACAGATAGCAAACACAACTCAGACACAATGCGTGTTTCTAAACACAGACGCAGAGAAGGCCTTTGACAGGGTGAATTGGAGCTTTATGAGGGCAGTCTTACAATACGGAGGCTTTGGAAACAAAATAATAAAATGGATATTTTCGATGTACTCAGGATTAACGGCCCAGGTACGGGCCAACGGAATATTGTCAGAGCCACTACAGATTTCGAATGGGACTAGACAGGGCTGCCCTCTGTCCCCACTCCTCTTTGCCCTGTCATTAGAGCCATTTCTGTGTATGGTGCGCAAAAATCGGGATGTTTCAGGAATACAAATAGGGAAGAACCACTGCAAAATCACAGCCTATGCAGATGATATGTTGTTTACCCTCACTAATCCGTTGATCTCAATCCCGAATTTGATGAGGGAATTTGAGAAATATGGATCTCTCTCGAACCTTAGCATCAATTTCAATAAATCGGAAGCAATGGGAGTTAACGTCCCACAAACATCTATTACACACCTAAAACAAACATATAAGTTCAAGTGGACAGATATAGCATTGACATATCTGGGTATACAATTACCAGGGAAAGTGGACAAGATCTTTGATTTAAATTTCCCACCACTACTGCAAAAGTTGAAGTTGCTACTTGACAAATGGAACCAGGGCTTCCATACTTGGTTGGGCCGATGCAACATCGTTAAGATGAATATACTTCCGAAAATCCTTTACTTATTACAAACACTACCAATACACATCCCAGTGCAGTATTTCAAACAATGCCAGAGAGTTATCTTTGAGTTTGTGTGGGCACATAAAAACCCAAGGATACAAAGGAAACAATTAATGTATACTAAGCAACAGGGAGGACTGGGGGTTCCAGATATAAGGAAATACTATTATGCTGTACACCTAAATAGATTAGTAGACTGGAATAGGCATTCAAGTATAAAATTATGGGTACAAATCGAACAGTCACAATCTAAAATACCATTAGAAAGGGCGCCATGGTGGTTTGCTGCACTGCCTAAAGAAACAAATAAGAACCCGATATGGGGAAATACGGTGAAGATATGCGCAGCAGCATTCTCTATGATTGGTATTGACCCTAGGACCTCCCCATTATACCCGGTGATAGGTAACCCTTTGTTCCCGATGGGATACCAAGAGGGTGCCTTCCGACATCTAAGAGATAGAGAATGTATAGCGGTAGTTAATTATATCCGAATGGGAAAATGGGTTACAATAGCAGATTTAATGGAACAAGGGAATGTATTCTGCCTAAAGTTTTGGAACGCACTCCAGATGGTTCACTTCCTGAATACATTACCAAATCCAGGGGCTTTTGAGAGACCACTTAAGAGATTTGAGAAAATGTGTAGTGAAAAGGGAATATTGACACACACCCTATCAATGAGTTACGAATTACTAGCGCAATCAGGGAGTTGCCCTCCGAAGTGTGTCCAAGACTGGGAACAGGAATTAAAAAAGACATTTAATACGGAACAACGACAACGCCTATATAATCGAACGCATGAAACATCAATTTGCGCAAGAACCCAAGAGACAAATTATAAGATCTTTGCAAGGTGGTATAGGACACCAGAAAAATTAAATCAAATTTTTCCAGAGATGTCAGATAAATGCTGGAGGTGCCAGGTAAGCAAAGGGACGATGCTTCATATATTCTGGGATTGTCCCCTGTTAAAGCACTTCTGGTCAGAGATCAAAAGAGTCCTCCAGTTCTGTTCAGAATATGAGATACCTGAAAATCCAGAATTCTATCTTTTACATATGAACCAAATCCCAGAGAAAGCTTATAGGGAGACAAGCATATGCCACTTATTAGATGCGGCAAAAGCATGCATAACAAAGAAGTGGAAGTCACCAGTCCCACCAACTATAGAGATGTGGATAAGTAAAGTGAAGGAAATTAGCAAGTTAGAAGAACTAGTATTGACAGCACGACACCAACAGGAAAGATACTTAAGAACATGGGAATCCTGGAAATCATTTTTGGATTCCAGGGTAGAGATGTAAGGAGGGTAAGGGCAAAAATTACAGAGACCACTTCAAACATGGAGGGGCGGTGGGGGGGTGCGGGGAGAGCATAACGGGGAGTGGTTGGGGCGGGGGTTTTCTCTTTCTTTTCCTTTTTTTTTTTTCCAACCCCTTTTTTTTTTCTTTTGTGTTTTTTTTTTTTTTTTTTATGTATTGTTTTGGGTGGTGTCGTTGTCTCTCCCGGATAACCAGGAGGAGGGGTGGGAAGTAAGGCTGCGATGACTAAGGTTAAAAAGGGGAGGCTCGATAGTATGTATTGTAGTATTGTATATTGTATGCTCAGTTGTACCACTTGTATATGTATTATTATTTTGTTTTAAATAAAAAAGGAAAGTTTAAATCCAAAAAAAAAAAAAAAAAAAAAAAATGCGCCGGGCGCACGTACGTTTGTGAATCGGCGTATCTAGTCGTTTACATATTCTACGCCGAACTCAACGGAAGCGCCACCTAGCGGAAAAATTGCACCCTAAGATACGACGGCGTAGGAGACTTACGCCGCTCGTATCTTAGCCTAATTTAAGCGTATCTGGTTTCCAGAATACGCTTAAATTAACGCCGGCGTAGATTCAGAGTTACGACGGCATATCTACTGATACGCCGGCGTAAATGTACCTGAATCTGGCTATCTAACTACATTTGTCAAGGAATTTCGCCCAAGTAAAAACTCTCTCCATTGTCCACATCCACTCGTATCCGGCACTTTGTACGCCGTCTATCCCGTATTGTCGGCTCTGGTTAGGCAACCAATCCCACATTTTATCAGATTGAGCGTTCACCTATACTTGAGATATATTCTCAGTTCCTCGCTGGTTAGCCAGGACTAGTTTAATAAAGATGACCAGCCACTGCCAGGGCCAGCACGTAATGAAAAGGAATGCTCAGCCAATGGTCTAGTTCAGGGCTCGACAAATCCCGGGCGCCAGGTCGCCATGGCGACTAGAAATAGGGTCCTGGCGCCATCTGGTGGTGAGCCGTTGGTATTACAAGTTATTACCACCAGATGTGTGAGCTGGCGCCATCTGGTGGTGGCCGTTGGTATTACAAGTTAAGCATTACAAGTTAAACAGCAATTCTAATGTAATTTTTCACTATTTTCACTGCCATCTTCTTCCCTCTAATTAGAACCCCCAAACATTATATATATTTTTTATCCTAACACCCTAGAGAATAAAATGGCGATTGTTGCAATACTTTCTGTCACGCCGTATTTGCGCAGCGGTCTTGCAAGCGCACTTTTTTTTGGGGGAAAAAATTACACTTTTTTAAATTGAAAAATAAGACAACAGTAAAGTTATCCCCGTTTTTTTAAATATTATGAAAGATAATGTTACGCCGAGTAAATTGATACCCAACCTGTCACGCTTCAAAATTACGTCCGCTCGTGGAATGGCGTCAAACTTTTACCCTTTAAAATCTCCATAGGCGACGTTTAAAAAAATTCTACAGGTTGCATGTTTTGAGTTACAGAGGAGGTCTAGGGCTAGAATTATTGCTCTCGCTCTACCGATCGCGGCGATACCTCACACGTGTGGTTTGAACACCGTTTACATATGCGGTCGCTGCTCACGTATGTGTTCGCTTCTGCGCGCGAGCTCGTCGGGACGGAGGCGCGTTTTCTGGCTCCTGACTTTTTTAGCTGGCTCCTAGATTCCAAGCAAATTTGTCAACCCCTGGTCTAGTTTGTTATCAGAACTGGTTGGATATAATGAAGACCTGTCAATCATAACAGCTGGTTATAATGAGGACCTGTTAGTAATAGCACAAGCTGGTTAAAATATGGACTAGTTGGTTGAAAAATGAGGACCAGTCAACGATAGGCCTAGTTGCTCGTGAGGGCTGGTCAGGGATAGGAATAGTTCATTATAATGAAGAATGGTCTAAGTGGGAAGTGCTCAGTGGTAGGAGTAGTAAGAGGACTAGTGAGAGATGTATGTATACAAAATGAGGACTGGTCAGTGAAAGTACTAACTGTTCATAATGAGAACGGGTAAGTGGTCGGTGTAGAGGGTGAAATGAAGATTGTAGTGATCAGGACTGGTTTGTGACAGGTTTTTTTTTCGGACTAATATTGACCGGTCAGTAGTAGGTAAAGCAGGTAGCATAGGGAACTGGTGACAGAACTAGTCAGGTGTAATGAGGACTAGTTAGGGAAAAAGAGTATTTGGCTGAAGTGATAACGCCTAGTGATGGACGAAGCTCAGGGACATTAGGACTGGTATGATTAGTTGGGTGCTAAGAGAATCGGTCAGCAAAAGGACAAGTCTGGTGCAATGGTGAGGAACGGTAGAACTAGTCCAGTGTATTCAGAACTGGTGACAGAACCAGTCAGGTGTAATGAGGACTAGTTAGGAAAACGAGTATTTGGCTGAAGTGATAACGCCTAGTGATGGACGAAGCTCAGCGACATTAGGACTGGTAGGATTAGTTGGGTGCTAAGAGAATCGGTCAGCAAAAGGACAAGTCTGGTGCAATGGTGAGGAACGGTAGAACTAGTCCAGTGTATTCAGAACTGGTGACCGGGTATAAAGAGGACTGGTTAGTGATAGGATTAGTTGGGTGTAATGTGTATAGGTCAGTAGTGAAAGGCCAGTCAGTTAAAGGACTAGCCAGATGTATTGATGACCAGTCAGTGATGGGCCTGGGTGTAATGAGGTCAGTAGGACTTGAATGGGTAAGTGATAAAAAGTATTGGGGGTAACAAGGACCACTCACCGATAGAACTAGTTTGGTAGGATAAAGGCTGGTCAATGGCAGGATTGGTCACATTTATTAAGGGCTGATCATTGACGAAATTAGTTGGGTGTAATAAGACTGGTCAATCAAAGAACAACTGAATTCAAAATAGGACTAGTTGGGTTTTCATAGAACTAGTTGGTAAGAGAAAAAAATTGGGTGAAACGAGGACTGGCTAACGATATGAGTTAAGCCTAATAGGAACTGCTTAGTGTCATAAGGACTGGTCAGTTACAAGACTAGTTGGGTGTAATAAGGACCGCTAAGTAATAGGACAAGTCCGTGTAATGAAGAGTGGTCAGTAATAGGACTAGTTAAATGGAAAAAAAGGTCACATCTGCAATAGGACCAGTTGGGTGCAAAAAAAGTCAGGTAGTAAAAGACTAGTCAGGTACGGTAAGGACCAGTCAATGATAACACTAGTTGGGTGTAATAATGTAATAAGGACTAGTCAATTATAGGTCAAGTTAAGTGAATGCGGAAACGTCAGAGATGGGACTGGTTTATTGTTCAAAGATCTGGTCAATGATAACACTTCATAGCATTAGTTGGGTACAATTAGGACTGGTCAGTTTTAGGACTAGTTGGGTGTAATGATAGGACTGATTGGGTGTACTCAGGACTGGTCAGTGATACCCCTGGTCAAGACTATAAAAACTGTCCAGTGACATGACTAGTCGGGGTGTGCTGAGGCCTGGTAAATCACAGGACTAGTTGGGTGTGGTGAGGACCAGCCAATGACAGGACTAGTTGAGTGTGGAAAAGAACTGGTTAGCGACAAGATGGTTGGGTGTGCTGAAGCCTGGTAAATGACAGAACTAGTTGGGTGTGGTGAGGACTGGTAAATTACAGGACTAGTTGGGTGTGGTGGGGACTGGTAAATGACAGGACTAGTTGGGCGTGGTGGGGACTGATAAATGACAGGACTAGTTGGGCGTGGTGAGGACTGGTAAATGACAGGACTAGTTGGGTGTGGTGAGGTCTGATAAATGACAGGACTAGTTGGGTGTGCTGAAGCCTGGTAAATGACAGAACTAGTTGGGTGTGGTGAGGACTGGTAAATGACAGGACTAGTTGGGAGTGGTGAGGATTGGTAAATGACAGGACTAGTTGGGTGTGGTGAGGACTGGTAAATGACAGGACTAGTTGCGTGTGGCAAAGAACCGGTCAGTGACAGGGTGGTTGGCTGTGATGAGGATCGGTCTGTGACTGAACTAGTTCTGTGTTAGGAGGACTGGTCAGTCAAAGGACTAGTCAACTGTGATGAAGACCAGCTAGTACCAAGACTATTCAACTGTGATAAAGACTGCTCAGTAACAAGTCAGGTGTCAGTAACAGGACTAGTCAGCTGTGATGAGGACCAGTCAGAGACATGACTAGTAAGGTTTAATGAAGACCGGTTGGGTGCGCTGAGGCTGGTCAGTGACATGACTAGTTAGATATGATAAGGACAGGGAAGTGTGATAACCGGTCAGTGAAAAAAAATAGTCAAGGGTAATGAGAACTTGTCAGTGACATAACTAGTAGGGTGTACAGAGGATTGGTCAGTGACAGGCCCAGTAATGTGGGGTGTGATAAGGCCTTATTGGTGAAAGGACTAGTTGAGTGTGAAGAGGGACTGGTCAGTAATAGGAACAGTTAAGTATACTAAGGACTAGTGAGTGACAGGTCTAGTGAGGTGTAATGAGAACTGGTTGGTGGTGATAATGACTGGTCAGCTGTAGGACTAGTAGGGTGAGATGAGGACTGGTTAGTGACAGGAAAGGTTGGGTGAGATGAGGACTGGTTAGTGACAGGACTAGTCAGGTATGGTGAGGACTGCTCAGTGATAGTACTAGTCAAGGGTAAATATAAACTGGTTGGTGGGGATAATGACTCGTCTCCTAAAAGACTAGTATTGTGAGATGAGGACTGGTTAGTGATAATACTAGTCAGGTTTGATGAGGACTGGTTAGTGACAGGACTGGTCGGGTGTGATGAGGACTGGCCGGGTGTGATGAGGACTGGTCGGGTGTGATGAGGACTGGCCGGGTGTGATGAGGACTGGTTAGTGACAGGATTGGTCGGGTGTGATGAGGATTGGTCGGGTGTGATGAGGACTGGTTAGTGACAGGACTGGTCGGGTGTGATGAGGACTGGTTAGTGACAGGACTGGTCGGGTGTGATGAGGACTGGTTAGTGACAGGACTGGTTAGTGACAGGACTGGTCGGGTGTGATGAGGACTGGTCGGGTGTGATAAGGACTGGCCGGGTGTGATGAGGACTGGTTAGTGACAGGACTGGTCGGTGTGATGAGGACTGGTCGGGTGTGATGAGGACTGGTTAGTGACAGGACTGGCCGGGTGTGATGAGGACTGGTTAGTGACAGGACTGGTCGGGTGTGATGAGGACTGGTTAGTGACAGGACTGGTCGGGTGTGATGAGGACTGGTTAGTGACAGGACTGGTCGGGTGTGATGAGGACTGGTTAGTGACAGGACTGGTTAGTGACAGGACTGGTCGGGTGTGATGAGGACTGGTCGGGTGTGATAAGGACTGGCCGGGTGTGATGAGGACTGGTTAGTGACAGGACTGGTCGGTGTGATGAGGACTGGTCGGGTGTGATGAGGACTGGTTAGTGACAGGACTGGCCGGGTGTGATGAGGACTGGTTAGTGACAGGACTGGTCGGGTGTGATGAGGACTGGTTAGTGACAGGACTGGTCGGGTGTGATGAGGACTGGTTAGTGACAGGACTGGTCGGGTGTGATGAGGACTGGTCGGGTGTGATGAGGACTGGTCGGGTGTGATGAGGACTGGTCGGGTGTGATGAGGACTGGTTAGTGACAGGACTGGTCGGTGTGATGAGGACTGGTCGGGTGTGATGAGGACTGGTTAGTGACAGGACTGGTCGGGTGTGATGAGGACTGGTTAGTGACAGGACTGGTCGGGTGTGATGAGGACTGGTTAGTGACAGGACTGGTCGGGTGTGATGAGGACTGGTCGGGTGTGATGAGGACTGGTCGGGTGTGATGAGGACTGGTTAGTGACAGGACTGGTCGGGTGTGATGAGGACTGGCCGGGTGTGATGATGTCGGGTGTAGGGTGACCACGTGTCCCGGATTGCCCGGGACTGTCCCTTAATTAATGCTTGTGTCCCGTGTCCCGAGCACACTCATTACGGGACAATACAGAGTCCCGGAATTGGCCTGGGCAGATCTAATGCCCCCTAAAATAGCCTTTGCATACATCCTCTCTGTCTCAGCCTGTGGTGGACCCCTAGCTGACAGAGAGTGAGACCCCTATTCACCGCTGGCTCAGTGCCCAAACTGGTTGCTACCTGGCTGCCTCCCGCTTGGCGTGTAGCAACCAGTGACGTCAGAGCAGGAGAGAGGCAGAGACCTATCACAGCGGAGGAGAGTTTAACTTCCTCCTCCGCGCCTTCTGTTCAGCTCCACCCACCTCCTCGTGTATGTTCTGGAGTCCAGCCAGGCAGAGGCATGCAGAAGAAACATCGGACTGTGAGACAGACTGCAGTGTAGAAACTAAGGCAAGTAACATTGCAAAGCACTGACCAGCAGATCCATCGGTGTAATAATCCTGTCAGCTCTCCCCCAGCAGTCAGAGTTCAGTAAGAAAGTGGAGTGTGTGTCTGCACAGGACACGCAGAGGCTTGCTCCAGGCTGAGTAAGATAAGGCAGATAAGGGTCGGCAGGAGAGAACAGATTACACATGACACCCTGGATGGAAGGAGGGAACATCCTTAGATATCAGGGCAGGGTTCATGCTGGGACTTGTAATCCTTCACTTTTGGGGATGTGACTTCCCCCCCAAAAGTGAAGAACTACAGGTGCCAGCATGAACCCCTCAGAGCTGAAGATGTTTCCTGCACACATGATATCTCCTCACACCCAGTCCTGTCCATCTGCTCAATGTCTCTTCTCTCCCACTACTTGTTTGCCTCTCACTGCCCCCCCTCCCCCTCCTCCTTCACCCTCAGCCTTTCATGTTCTGCCACCTTTTCACCTACTAGTCTTGTTACCCCCTCTGTATACCAAGCAATCCTCTCAGGAGTGGCTCATCAGCGACTATCACAACCTCAGAATCCTGCCAGCATTCCATTCATTGCTCCTTCAAACTGCCAGAAATGTTTTAGTTACTCCACTGCAGCGGTGTAACTACAGGGGGCGCCATTGCAACCCAGCCTCATACTCCAGGGGGTCCATGCAGCTTCCCTCTAAACCTGGATAAGAGGGGCGGCATATAGAGGAACCGATGCCCCCCATGTTCTTCTTGCAGCCACTGAATGCCTGCAGGAGGTAAAGGAGGAAAAGCGGGCATTCAGTGGCTGCAAGAAGAACATGGGGGGCATCAGTTTCTCTATATGCCACCCCTCTTATCCAGTTTCCTTCTGCTGCCCACAGGTCCCTCAACACTCTCCTGGCTGATCTTCCCCAGTAACTTCTCTGCTCTCTCCCACCTCACCACCCATTCACCAACCCCCTGCTGTCCTCTGGTCCCACCTGTGCTGTTCTTCAGTCCCCCCATCATGTGCTGTTCTTCAGTCCCCCCTCCTGTGCTGTTCTCCAGTCCCCCATCATGTGCTGTTCTTCAGTCCCCCCCTCCTGTGCTGTTCTCCAGTCCCCCATCATGTGCTGTTCTTCAGTCCCCCCTCCTGTGCTGTCCTCTGGTCCCACCTGTGCTGTTCTTCAGTCCCCCCTCCTGTGCTGTCCTCTGGTCCCACCTGTGCTGTTCTCCAGTCCCCCCCCTCCTGTGCTGTCCTCTGGTCCCACCTGTGCTGTTCTTCAGTCCCCCCTCCTGTGCTGTCCTCTGGTCCCACCTGTGCTGTTCTTCAGTCCCCCCCCTCCTGTGCTGTTCTTCAGTCCCCCCCCCCGTGCTGTTCTCCAGTCCCCCTCCTGTGCTGTTCTCCAGTCCCCCACCTGTGCTGTTCTCCAGTCCCCCACCCGTGCTGTTCTCCAGTCCCCCACCTGTGCTGTTCTCCAGTCCCCCACCTGTGCTGTTCTCCAGTCCCCCACCTGTGCTGTTCTCCAGTCCCCCACCTGTGCTGTTCTCCAGTCCCCCACCTGTGCTGTTCTTCAGTCCCCCACCTGTGCTGTTCTTCAGTCCCCCCCCTCCTGTGCTGTCCTCTGGTCCCACCCTGTGCTGTTCTTCATCCCCCCCCCCTCCTGTGCTGTTCCTGATTTGGAGGAACTGTCCCTCATTTAGAGCATTGTCCCTCTGCCCCTCTGTTCCTCTTTCCTCCTTGTGTGTCCCTCAAGGAGCCAATATAAGAGAATAGTAGTGGTAAAAAAGCACCTGTGGGTTTAACCAGTTTTTCTTTGTTTATAATTCTCCTACATATATTTGCTAATAGGTGTCCTTAATTCCCATCTCAGAAAGTTGGGAGGTGTGCCTCTATCCATCCCACTGCCCCTCTGACTACTCTGTGCCCCGACCACTCAGTTGTTTTTCTTGATGCCTAGGGCCCACTTTTGATCTCGCACATGGGCCCGCTGATTTCATACGCCCCTGCCCCAAAAATCTGCAAAAAATGGGGGGGGGGGGGTGTCCCTGAATGGCAGTTTGGAAATGTGGTCACCCTAGTCGGGTGGCCGGTAATAGGCGGAGGATCGGGTCTCTCCGATGGATTCCGTGCAGTAATTGGGGTGTCAGAGAAGCTCGGGTCACCCCGGCCTCCCCTCCCCCTCCCATATGTCAGTAAAATCGGGCGGCACTCACCTACCGGGCGGTGTCCGGCGGGTGTCCCGGGTCCCCCCGGAGCTGTCCCTGGTGCTGCAGAGGAGCCGGATACTCCCACAATGCACCGCGACCACTGCACTGACGTCACAGCCTGCAACACACCCACTGACACAACAATGTCACCGTACACCGCTACAGTATAAAGCACCGACATATCACCCGCTGTACACCCCTCTGTACACCGCCACACTATACATCCCCGCTATACTGTACACCGCCATAGTATACAGAACCGTACAACATATCAGCTCTCTCCTCTGATAATTACCTATCCCCTCCTGTGATAACTAGTCCTCTCCAACCATAACTAGTCCTCTACTCGGTAATCTTCTCTTTTGCCTATTAGTCCTGTTATTTGATGATCAGTCCTTTCCTCTGGTTATCAGTCTTGTCCTCTGATAACTAGTCCCCCCCCCCTCTATTTATTTCCTCTCTGGTCTAATAACTAGTCATCCCCTATGATAACTAGTCCTCCCCTATGATAACTAGTCCTCCCCTATGATAACTAGTCCCCCCCTCTATGTATTTGCTCTCTGATCTGATAACTAGTTCTCCCCTATGATAACTAGTTCTCCCTTCTATTCATTTGCTCTCTGGTCTGATAACTAATCCCCCCCTATAACTAGTCCTCTCCTATGATTCTCCTTTGGTTATTATTCATGCTCTAGCTAATTCTCTCCTCTGGTTATCAGTCCTCTCCTATTAGTCCTTTCTTCTAGATATCAGTCCTCTCCTCTGGTTATCAGTCTTCTCCTCTGGTTATCAGTCTTCTCCTCTAAATATTAGTCCTCTTCCCTGGTTATCTTTCTCTCCTCTAGATATTAGCCCTCTCCTATAGATACAGTATCAGTCCTCTCCTTTGGTTATTAGTCCTGTTTTCTAGTTATCAGTCCTCTCCTCTAGATATTAGTCCTCTTTTCTGGTTATCAGTCTTCTCCTCTGGATAACAGTCTTCTTCTACTGTATAAATATTTGTCATCTTCCCTGGTTATCAGTCCTCTCCTCTTGTTATCAGTCCTCTTCTCCAGATATTAGTCTTCTCCTCTAGATATTAGTCCTCTCCTCTTGTTATCAGTCCTCTCCCCTGGTTATCAGTTTTCTTCTCTAAATATTAGTCATTTTCCCTGGTTATCATTCCTCTCCTCTAGATATTAGTCCTCTCCCCTTGTTATCATTCCTCTCCTCTAGATATCAGTACTCTTCTCCAGATATCAGTCCTCGCTTCTGGTTATTAGTCATGTCCCCTAGATATTAGTCCTCTCCTCTTGTTATCAGTCCTATCCTGCAGATATCAGTACTCTTCTCCTGCAGATATCAGTACTCTTCTCCAGATATTAGTCCTCTCCTCGTGTTATTAATCCTCTCCTCTAGATATCAGTCCTCTTCTCTGGTTACCAGTCTTTTCCTCTAGATATTTGTCCTCTCCTTTAGATATCAGTCCTCTCCTCTAGATATCAGTCCTCTCCTCCTAATATTAGTACTCTCCTCTGGTTATCAGTCTTCTCCTCTAGATATTAGTCCTCTTCCCTGGTTATTAGCTCTCTCCTCTGGATATTAGTCCTCTGGGTTATCAGTCCACTCCTCTAGATATTAGTCCTCTCCTCTGGTTATCAATCATCTCCTCTGGTTATCAGTCCTCTTCTCTGGTAATAAGTCCTCTCCACTGGCTATCAGTCTTCTCCTCTGGTTATCAGTCTTCTCCTCTAGATATTAGTCCTCTTCCCTGGTCATTAGCTCTCTCCTCTGGATATTAGTCCTCTACATGGGGTTATCAGTTATCTCCTCTAGATATTAGTCCTCTCCTCTGGTTATCAGTCCTCTCCTCTAGTCATCAGTCATCTCCTCTGGTCATCAGTCCTCTCCTCTGGTCATCAGTCCTCTCCTCTAGTTATTAGTACTCTCCTCTAGTTATCAGTCCTCTCCTCTAGATATTAGTCCTCTTCCCTGGTTATTAGCTCTCTCCTCTGGATATTAGTCCTCTGGGTTATCAGTCCACTCCTCTAGATATTAGTCCTCTCCTCTGGTTATCAATCATCTCCTCTGGTTATTAGTCATCTTCTCTGGTAATCAGTCCTCTCCTCTGGTTATCAGTCCTCTCCTTTGGTTATCACTCCTCTCCTCTGGTTATCACTCCTCTCCTCTGGTTACCACTCCTCTCCTCTGGTTATCACTCCTCTTCTCTAGATATTAGTCCCCTCCTCTGGTTATCAGTCCTCTTCTCTGGTTATCAGTCCTCTTCTCTGGTTATCACTCCTCTCCTGTGGTTATCAGTCCTCTCCACTGGCTATCAGTCTTCTCCTCTAGATATTGATCCTCTCCTCTGGCTATCAGTCTTTTCCTCTGGTTATCAGTCTTCTCCTCTAGATATTAGTCCTCTTCCCTGGTTATTAGCTCTCTCCTCTGGATATTAGTCCTCTACTTGGGGTTATTAGTTCTCTCCTCTAGATATTAGTCCTCTCCTCTGGTCATCAGTCCTCTCCTCTGGTCATCAGTCCTCTCCTCTGGTCATCAGTCCTCTCCTCTGGTCATCAGTCCTCTCCTCTAGTTATTAGTCCTCTCCTCTAGTTATCAGTCCTCTCCTCTAGATTTTAGTCCTCTCCCCTGGTTATCAGTCCTCTCCTCTGGTTAATATTCATCTCCTCTAGCTATCAATCTTCTCCTCTAGATATTGGTCCTCTTCCCTGGTTATCAGTCCTTTCCTCCAGAATTTAGTCCTCTGCTCTTTCAGTCCTTTCCTGTTACACCCTCACCATGAGCCATTTTCTGTATTGTACATCATTTAAATGTCAATAAAGAATGTTTTTTTTTTTTTTAACAGAAGGAAATAAAAATGTAGTGTTCTCTGATAACTAGTCCCATAGGTCCTCGCCTCTTTTTACTAGTCCTCTTCTCTAATAACGAATTCTCCCCTCCTAATATTAGTCCTCTTCATTTTTATTTTTAGTCCTTTCCTCTGATAACTAGTCCTCTTCTTTGATTATTAGTCCTCGTCTGTTATTATTAGTACTCTTCTGATAATATTAGTCTTCTCCTCTCATAAAGGAATCCTCACCTCTGATATTAGGTCATCTTCTCTAGTTATTAGTCCTTTCCTCTGATAACTAGTCCTCTTCTTTGATTATTAGTCCTCGTCTGTTATTATTAGTACTCTCCTGATAATATTAGTCTTCTCCTCTCATAAACGAATCCTCACCTCTGATATTAGGTCATCTTCTCTAGTTATTAGTCCTTTCCTCTGATAACAAGCCCTCTCCTCTAATATTTAGTTCTTGCCTCTGAATATTAGTCCTACCCTGGGATAACTAATTCTGTCCCCTAATTACCTCTCCTCAGATTATCAGTCATCTCCTCATAATATCAGACCTCTCAATTTATTATTAGTGCTGTTCTAATATAACTAGTCCTCTACTCTAAAAATTAGTTCTCTCCTCTACGTATTAGTCCTTTGCTCTGATAGCTACTACTCCCCTTTGATTGTTAGCCTCTGAGGACTAGTCTTTTTCCTAGGATTATTAGTCCTTTCCTCCAAATATTTGTCCTTGTCTCATAATATTAGTCCTCTCCTCTGATAACTGCTCCTCTCTTCTTGATTATTAGTCCTCTGCTCTTCTGTTAATATTAGTTATCTTTGCTTAATAATAATCCTCTCTTTTGATTATTAGTCCTCCTCTGATAACTAACCCTCTTATTTGATTATTATTATTTCTCTCTGATTATTAGTCCTCTCCCCTGATAACTTGTCCTCTCTATTGATTATTAGTAATTTCCTGTATTAACTAGTCTTATTTTCTGATAACTTGTCATATTCTCTGATAACTAGCATCCTCCTGTTATAACTAGTCCTCCTCTAAAACTAATAGTCCTCTGATTAGAACTACTCCCCTATTAACATTAGTCCTCTCCTCTTTTGATACCTAGTCCTCTCCTCTAATTATTAGTACTCTTCTCTGATGTAGTCTTGATCTCTGCTAACCAGTTCTCTCCTCTAAGTATTAGTCCTATCCTCTGATGATTTGTGCTGTCTTGTAATAAATAGTTCTCACCTCTCATTACTAGTCCTCTTCTCCAATTATCAGTTGTCTCTTTGTATAACTCGTCTTCTCCTGTGGTTATTAGTCCTCTCCTTTCATTATTCGTTTTCTCCTCTGATAACTAGTCCTCTCCTCTGGTTATAAGTCCTGTGTTCTTATAGTCATCTCATGTGATTGTAAGTCCTCTCATTATAACTAGTGCTCTCCTCTGATAACTAGTATTTTACTCTTATTATTCTTTTTTTCCTATTAGTAGTTGTCCTTATTTACTAATATTAGTCCTTGTCGCTGATAATTAGTCCCCTACTCTGGTTTTCCACTCCTCCTAATATCAGTTCTCTCTTCCTTATAATAGTCATCTTCTCTGATTATTGGTCCTCTCTTGAGGTAATTAGTTCCCCCTTTGATTACTAGTCCTTTTGTTGCAATATTAGTTCTCTCTTTGTAAAACTAGTCCTCTCCTTATTGGTCCTGTGCTCTTATAACTAGTCCTCTACTGTGATTATTAGTCCACTCTTTTGATAACTAGTTCTCTTCTCTCCTTATTATTAATCCCTTCTTATTATTTGTCTTTGCCTCTGTTAACTAGTCCTCTCCTCTTCACAATAAGCCTTTCCGAATGATATTTGTACTCACCTCTAATAACCAGTTGCCACTAGTTATTTATTAGTCCTTTCTTCCTAAGATTAGTCCTTTCCTCATAATATTAGTTATTTCCTCTGCTTACTAGTCCTCTCCTCCTATATCCAGTCCTCTCCTGATATTTAGCTTTCTCCTCTGATTATTAGTCTTGTTCTCTGATCATTAGATTTATCCTCTGATAATTAGTTTTTTTTTCTAGTCCTCTCCTCTGATAAATAATTTTCTCCTTATATTATTAGTTCTCTGCTCTGATTATTAGTCCTCAGACTCCTCACCTACGATAACTAGTCTTCTCTTGTTATTATTGGTCCTCTCCAGTGATAGTTAGCCCTCGCCTAAGGTTATTATTAATTTTCTCTGATAACTAGTCCTTTCTTTTGATTATTGGTCTGCTGCTCTGATAATTAGTCCTCTCTTGTGATTATACGTTTTCTCTTCTCATAAACAGTCTTCTACTTTGGTTATTTGGCCTTTAATTAGTAACTAGTTAGTAACATGATTAGTATCATTAATGATTCTCAGATTATTAGCCCTCTCATCTTCTCCTCTGATATTTAGTCCTTTCTTTCTGTTATTAGTTCTCGCCAATAATTATTCCTCCTCTTCTCTAAAAACTACTCCTCTCCTTTATTTATTAGTCCTCTCCTCTGATGATTAGTTATCTGCTGTGATAATTAGTTCTGTCCACTGATTTCTAGTCCTCACCTGTGGTTATCAGTCCCTTCCTCTGATTATCAGTCCACTCCTCTGTTAAAAAGACTTCTCCTGTGATAGTTAGTCCTCTCCTTTGATAACTTGTCCTTTCTTACTCCTTTTTTACTTTTTTCTTCTTAATAGCCCCTCTTTTCCTCAGCATTACTAATCCCTTACTACTACTTACTCCCTTCTACTCCTTGCTAGTTTCCTTGTCATTACTATTTATTATTAAAGGGGTTGTAAAGGAATTTTTTTTTTTCACAATAAGCATCCTTTACCTGCAGACATTCCTCTTTTCACTTCCTCATTGTTCGTTTTTGCTAAGAAGTTGCTCTATTTCTTCTCTGTTCTGTTCACTTCCTGCTTGTCTGATTTTACTCACCACCGTGATGGAAGGGTTTACTGCGGTGGTCAGTGACGTGCTCGCCCCCTCCTGTGAACTACATCTGTGCGGCAGGACGCTCCCTACGTGTTAGAGACTTCAAGGAGGTGTGAATTACTGGGCGTGCCGCAATTCATACTGGGAAATGTAGTTCTTACATGAACGAGCGCCGCAAACCAGGAAGCGAATGAGAGAACAGAAACTAGAATGCCGGAGGTGATATAGATGAAGGAATTTAATAGGTATTTACTCGTTTTTTAACAGAATCATTACACTATTCTGTCTGTCTACCTTGCAGACATTGGGCCAGATCCTCAGAGCGAGTACGCCGGCGTATCTACTGATACGCCGGCGTACTTTCAAATTACCCGCGTCGTATCTTTAGTTTGAATCCTCAAACCAAGATACGACGGCATCTGGGTTCGATCCGACAGGCATACGGCTTCGTACGCCTTCGGATCGTAGATGCAATACTTCGGCGCCCGCTGGGTGGAGTTCTCGCCGTTTTCCGCGTCGGATATGCAAATTAGCTATTTCCGTCGATCCACGAACGTACGCGTGGCCGTCGCATTCTCTTACGTCGTCTCTAGTCGGCTTTTTCCGGCGTATAGTTAAAGCTGGTATTTTGCGGCGTATAGATAGAGTTGCCATGTTAAGTATGGCCGTCGTTCCCGCGTCGAAATTTGAATATTTTTTTTTTTGCGTAAGTCGTCCGTGAATCGGAATGTACGTAAGTCCCGTCTAAGTTTAAAAAAATGACGTCCTAGCGACGTCATTTAGCGCAATGCACGCAGGGAAATTTCGGGAAGGCGCATGCGCAGTTCATTCGGCGCGGGGACGCGCTTCATTTAAATAAAACACGCCCCCTACCCGCCCAATTCGAAATCCGCCGCCAGAAATACACTACGCCGCCGTAACTTACGGCGCGAAATCTTTGAGGATTTGAAAGAACGCCAGGTAAGTTACGGCGGCGTAGCGTATCTCTGATACGCTGCGCCGATCCATTTCTATGTGGATCTGGCCCATTAATTTTAGGCAAAACTTTTTTTTCCTTTAGTGACCCTTTAATCCTTTACTCTGAATATTAGTTTTCTCCTGTGATTATAAGTCTGCTCCTCTATTCATTCATTAGTCCTCTTCTCTGATAACTAGTACTCTCCTCTGGGAGTGTTATCCTCTGATAAATAGTATTTTCCTGGGATAACTAGTCCTCTCCTCTGCTAACTAGTCCTCTCCTCTGATAACTAGTCCTCTTCTGCTCATTATTACTGACCTCCATAACAGCCCTCTCTACCTCAACGCGACTAGTCCTCTATTACTCTGTAATAGTTTCCATGTCGTTACTAGTCTTCACTTTTTTTCTTATTATTAGTCTTTTTCCTCTGAATATTAGTCCTCACCAATAATATTGGTCCTCACCAGAAAAATTAGTCCTCACCTATAATATCAGTCCTCGCCTATAAAACATCGTTTTTTCTCTTTATGTTAGTCATCTCCTCTGATTATTAGTTGTCTCCAGTGATAATTCGTTTTCTACTCTGATTATCAGCCATCTTCTCTAATAATTAGTCCTTCTGTCTGGTTACTAGGTATTTCCAGGGCCGATCCTAGGGTCACAGTTGCCTGGGTGCAGAAATATTTCTGGCGCCCCCACATGGGCGTGGTCATTTTACTAACTCCTCCCCCTTACAAATGTTTCTATGGCTGCGACTCAAACACAGAGATGCTCCCCCACAAAGTCCTCATTACCCTGGGATCCTTACATGATCTGTTAACAATAAACAACATACAGGAAGAGAAGCAGAGTACTTTATTGGGACCTGGAGGGGGGTCTCTGTGATGGACACAGAGAGGGCTTCTGTTAGAGAGTCTGTTAGAAAGAGCCCCAGACATACTACAGACATGATACAGGAGATGGTCAGAGACTGCAGACATGATACAGGAGACGGTCAGAGTCTGTAGACACAGTACAGGAGATGATCAGAGACTGCAGACATGATACAGGAGATGGTCAGAGTCTGTAGACACAGTACAGGAGATGATCAGAGACTGCAGACATGATACAGGAGATGGTCAGAGACTGCAGACATACTACAGGAGAAAAAATAAATGCAATAAAACTATCCCCTATTTTGTAAACGCTATAAATTTTCTGCAAACCAATCTATAAACGCTTATTGCGATTTTTTTTACCAAAAATATGTAGAAGAATACGTATTGGCCTAAACTGAGGGAAAAAAAGGTTATATATGTTTTTGGGGGATATTTATTATAGCAAAAAGTAAAAAATATTGCATTTTTTTCAAAATTGTCGCTCTATTTTTGTTTATAGCGCAAAAAATAAAAACCGCAGAGGTGATCAAATACCACCAAAAGAAATCTCTATTTGTGGGGAAAAAAAGGACGTCAATTTTGTTTGGGAGCCACGTCGCATGACCGCGCAATTGTCTGTTAAAGCGACGCAGTGCCGAATCGCAAAACCTGGCCTGGGCATTTAGCTGCCTAAAGGTCCGGGGCTTAAGTGGTTAGCACAAATGTCCTCGTGTCATACAGGGATCCCCATTGAAGCCCACAGGGGCTTCATTCTTCAGTCGATGGGGTGGGCTGGAAGGAGGGAGTTTAGGAGTGCAGTAGAAGGGGCCAGCTGTCTTCACTTAATCATTTCCTGAGCCGAGATTTCAACCCTATAATGTCTTATAAGGAAAGTAACAGCACTGTAGTATATTTTCACACATACATATGTAACATTTGAGTAGCTCAGGAGGAAAGTAATCATAACACAAAAATATTCATTTTAGTAACTTCCATCACAATAGGGCAGTGGATGGTGTCAGCAATTTTTATTTTATTATTTTTATTTTATTTTATTTATTTATTTTAAATGTTTTTTCGTTGTTAAGAGCCCTGTTAGGGGGCTTTGCTGAAATATCAGGTGTTTAACCACTTAACCACTTTAGCCCCGGGCCTGTTTTTCAGAGTCGGTGTTTACGAGACAAAACCATTTTTTTTTGCTAGAAAATTACTTAAAACCCCCAAACATTATATTTTTTTTTTTCTAACACCCTAGAGAATAAAATGGCAGTCATTGCAATACTTTTTGTCACACCGTATTTGCGCAGCGGTCTTACAAGCGCACTTTTTTTGGAAAAAATTCACTTTTTTAAATAAAAAAATAAGACAACAATAAATTTGGCCCAATTTTTTTATATATTGTGAAAGATAATGTTACGCCGAGTAAAATGATACCCAACATGTCACGCTTAAAAATTGCGCCCGCTCGTGGCATGGCGTCAAACTTTTACCCTTAAAAATCTTGATAGGCGACGTTTAAAAAATTCTACAGGTTGCATTTTTTGAGTTACAGAGTAGGCCTAAGGCTAAAATTATTGCTCTCACTCTAACGATCGCGGCGATACCTCACTTGTGTGGTTTGAATACCGTTTTCATATGCGGGCGCTACTCGCGTATACGTTCGCTTCTACGCGCGAGCTCGTCGGGACGGGGCGCTTTAAAAAAAATTTTTTTGGTTTTCGCATTTATTTTTCTTTTTTTTACAATTTTTAACACTGAAAAAAAAAAAATTATCACTTTTATTCCTATTCCAAGGAATGTAAACATCCCTTGTAATAGAAAAAAGCATGACAGGTCCTCTTAAATATGAGATCTGGGGTCAAAAAGACCTCAGATCTCATATTTAGGCTTAAATGCAAAAAAAAAGAAACAATTTGGAAATGTCATTTTTTCAAATGACAAAAAAAAAAATGTTTCTTTAAGAGGCTGGGCGGGACTGACGTTTTGACGTCACTTCCGCCCAGCGGAGCTATGGGGACGGGCGAAGGAGATTTTTCCTTCAGTCTCGTCCCCGCTCAGCTAGCGAACAGTCCCGATCCCCTCCGCCGCTACCGACGGCTACGGTAAGCGGCGGAGGGCGCGGGAGAGCGGCGGGAGGGGGGGGCCTCTCCCGCCACCGATAACGGCGATCTCGCGGCGAATCTGCCGCGGAGACCGCCATTATCGTTTACACGGCCGCCCACAGAAGAGATGAATATCTCGATTGTGGCAGCAGCTGCTGCCGTTACCGAGATATTCATCTTTAAAGTGAGGACGTATAACGACGGTGGGCGGTCGGCAAGTAGTTTAAGACCCGGACCTTTAGGCAGCTAAAGGACCCGGCCAGTCGTGCGACGTGGCTCCCAAACAAAATTGGCGCCCTATTTTTCCCACAAATAGAGCTTTCTTTTGGTGGTATTTGATCACCTCTGCGCTTTTTTTTTTTTTGTGCTATAAACAAAAATAGAGCGACAATTTTGAAAAAAATGCAATATTTTTTACTTTTTTCTATAATAAATATCCCCCAAAAATATATAAAACATTATTTTTTTTCCTCAGTTTAGGCCGATACGTATTCTTCTACCTATTTTTGGTAAAAAGAATCGCAATAAGCGTTTATCGATTGGTTTGCGCAACATTTATAGCGTTTACAAAATAGGGGATAGTTTTATTGCATTTTTATTCATTTTCTTTTTTTTTTACTACTAATGGCGGCGATGAGCGATTTTTTCGTGACTGCGACATTATGGCGGACACTTCGGACAATTTTGACACATTTTTGGGACCATTGTCATTTTCACAGCAAAAAATGCATTAAAAATGCATTGTTTACTGTGAAAATGACAATTGCAGTTTGGGAGTTAACCACAAGGGGGCGCTGATGGGGTTATGTGTGACCTCATGTCTGTTTCTAACTGTAGGGGGGTGTGGCTGTAGGTGTGACATCATCGATTGTGATTCCCTATATAAGGGAACACACTATCGATCACAGCGCCACAGTTTTCAGGAGATTTTTCCTTCAGTCTCGTCCCCGCTCAGCTAGCGAACGGTCGCGATCCCCTCCGCCGCTACCGACGGCTACGGTAAGCGGCGGAGGGCGCGGGAGAGCGGCGGGAGGGGGGGCCCTCTCCCGCCACCGATAACGGCGTGCGAATCTGCCGCGGAGACCGCCATTATCGTTTACACGGCCGCCCACAGAAGAGATGAATATCTCGATTGTGGCAGCAGCTGCTGCCGTTACCGAGATATTCATCTTTAAAGTGAGGACGTATAACGACGGTGGGCGGTCAGCAAGTAGTTTAAGACCCGGACCTTTAGGCAGCTAAAGGACCCGGCCAGTCGTGCGACGTGGCTCCCAAACAAAATTGGCGCCCTATTTTTCCCACAAATAGAGCTTTCTTTTGGTGGTATTTGATCACCTCTGCGCTTTTTTTTTTTTTGTGCTATAAACAAAAATAGAGCGACAATTTTGAAAAAAATGCAATATTTTTTACTTTTTTCTATAATAAATATCCCCCAAAAATATATAAAACATTATTTTTTTTCCTCAGTTTAGGCCGATACGTATTCTTCTACATATTTTTTGGTAAAAAGAATCGCAATAAGCGTTTATCGATTGGTTTGCGCAACATTTATAGCGTTTACAAAAAAGGGGATAGTTTTATTGCATTTTTTTTTTTTTTTTTTTTTTTTACTACTAATGGCGGCGATGAGCGATTTTTTCGTGACTGCGACATTACGGAGGACACTTCGGACAATTTTGACACATTTTTGGGACCATTGTCATTTTCACAGCAAAAAATGCATTAAAAATGCATTGTTTACTGTGAAAATGACAATTGCAGTTTGGGAGTTAACCACAAGGGGGCACTGATGGGGTTATGTGTGACCTCATGTCTGTTTCTAACTGTAGGGGGGTGTGGCTGTAGGTGTGACATCATCGATTGTGATTCCCTATATAAGGGAACACACGATCGATCACGGCGCCACAGTGAAGAACGGGGAAGCTGTGTTTACACACAACTCTCCCCGTTCTTCAGCTCCGGGGACCGATCGCGGGACTCCAGCGGCAATCGGGTCCGCGAGTCCCAAGGCCGCGGTCACGGAGCTTCGGACCGGGTCGGGTGACCCATTCTTTCCGACGTATATCGGCGTGAAGGGTTCCTTAAGTGGTTAAACAGTGGGAATCTGCACCACACAACGTGATTAGGTTGTGCCCAGGCACACCCTATGCGCATGACTGTGATGAAAGGTATGTAACAAAGCCTTTCATTGTGTACAATTGTCATGTGATATGCTGTGAGTGGCGACAGCGATCACATGGTCCCGACAGTGGGCCTGTACAGTAATCTGTCATTGACTGTGTCCGGTGGATACGGCGGGTGACAGATCGTACCCAAGTGTGGCCTCTGGGGCGAGATCTTGGGAGGAAGTCTTATGACAAGCAACAGTGCTCCTGCCTGGCCTCTTCCCGCCTGCACTATAGCCGAAAGACGGCTACAGCGCTGGCCCACATTGCTAGGAGGACATCTATGGACCGCCTTCCCTACAGCGTGCATTGGCACAAATCTGTAATCGCGTTTGAAGGACGGAGCTGATCACAGATCGGGGTAAAGAGCCAATCACAGCAGCTCTTTATGATGCGACCAGCTGTGTCCAATCACAGCTTGTCACAGTATAAACAGGATTTGCTGGTTATCAGCAATCCTCTCCTCACGCTGACAGTGCGTAAAAAGAGGAGAGCCGATAACCAGCAAATCCACATGGGAGACATCTACATGATGATCAGTGCAGCCCCAACAGTGATGCCTATCAGTGCCCACCAATGATGCCTATCAGTGCCCACCAGTGATGCCTATCAGTGCCCATCAATGAAGAAGAAAAATTACTTATTTGGAAAATGTTATAACAGAAACTAAGAAAAACATATTTTTTTACGTTTTCGGTCTTTTTTCGTTTGTTTAGCAAAAAATAAAAATAAGGTCCGTACATGGACTGCCTTGGGTTTTAGTGGTTCTACCGGGATGTTGCCTGCACCTACACGCATCATCCTGGTATCATTCTTTTCAGCCGTCGATTCTCTTTCATGCATAAGGCTGCATTCACACTTCGGCGTACAAAATCGTGGCGTTTTGTCCCGCGAATTGCGGCGACAAATAGCGGCGTTTTGTACCGCGATTTGCGGCGACAAAACGCTGCGATTGTGAATGCAGCTTTCACCCCCTCTATGGAGATGGTTCACATCTCCTATGCCGAACGCCGAAAGCCGCCTGAAAAAAAGGTCCGGGACTTTTTTTTCAGGCGGCAGGCGTACGGCGTTCAGCGTTCGGCGTGGAGATGTGAACCATCTCCATAGAGGTGCATGTGTTTTCGTCCCTCTGGCGTCTCGGGGCTGCTGCGGCGTCACACTACAGGCGACAAAACGCCTAGGTGTGAATGGGGGCTTAGTGATCCGAGTGGTTCCACCCCCCTCCCGCTGCCGCCTCTCCTGTCCCATCACAGTGCCCGGGCTGGCCCGGGCTGGCGGCGGTGGCTGCTCTGTACACAGAGAGAGAGGAACTGATGTTGTTCCCCTCTCTATGTAACCCCGGAAACCAGGAGCAAAGAGTAGTTTCTCCCTTCCGGTTTCGCCCCTTTGCTTACCTGCCCACCAGCAGATCAGACCGATCTCTGTCATATTGGCTGCATGGGAGGCCAGAGGAGACATTTGGGGTCTAATAGACCCCAAATCTCTTCATAAAGAGGACCTTTCACGCCCCATGTTGTCACACGGGATGTTGTTCATCCCTCGTGATAGCAATAAAGTTAGTATAGTATAATTTGTATAAAATAAATAATAATAAAAAAAATAAAGTGCCCCGTGCCCCACCGTGCTTACGTGCAATTGCGAACGCATACGTTACTCCCGCACGCATTTGTCCAGTGCCGATCAGTGCCCATCATTGCCACCCATCAGCATACCTCCCAACTGTCCCTGATTTTTAATGACTGTCCCTGATTTGGAGCAATGTCCCTCTGTCCCTCATTCTCCTCATTTGTCCCTCATTTTGGTCTGATTTATATAATTGTATATAAAATGCACTATTTATCTTTCAAAACGTGTTTCCCAATGCTGAGCCTTTCATCTGATTTCTAAATTGTTGCAATTGTAAATTTCAAAAGCCAATATAAAGGAATAGTAAAAAAAAAATGTGATATTAACTAATCTTTTTTTTTGTGTATTTCTCCTTATTGGGACTTGGCAGGGTGTGTGTCCTATGGCTACGTACATTTGCTAATGTGTTTCCCTCTGTCCCATCTTAAAAAGTTGGGAGGTATGCATCAGTGCCCATCACTGCCACCTATCAGTGCCACTTCTTAGTGCCCAACAGTGCCACCTATCAATGCCCTTCAGTGCCACCTCTCAGTGCCCACCAGTGCCGCCTATTAGTGCCCATCAGTGCAGCCTCATCAGCGTACATCAATGAAGGAAACAAATATAAACAGGTTTTGTATTCATTTATTTATTTTATTCTGTCTTTTTAATTTTTTTAACAAAAAATAAAAACCCGCAGAGGTGATCAAATACCACCAAAAGAAAGCTCTATTTGTGGGGGAAAAAAAAGATAAAATTTCATTTGGGTACAGTGTTGTATGACCGCGCAATTGTCATTCAAAAAGTGAGAGCGCTGAAAGCTGAAAATTGGTCTGGGCAGGAGGGGGGTTTAAGTGCCCAGTAAGCAAGTGGTTAAAGCGGAGTTCCACCCACAAGTGGAACTTCCGCTTAACCACTTCCCGACCGCCGCATGTATATGTACGTCCACAGAATGGCACGTACAGGCAGATGGGCGTACATGTACGTCCTTGCCTTTCCGCGGGTCAGGGGTCCGATAGGGACCCCCCCCCCCGCTACATGCGGCGATCGGGTTCCCTCGGGGAGCGATCCGGGACGACGGCGCGGCTATTTGTTTATAGCCGCTCCGTCGCGATCGCTCCCCGGAGCTGAAGAACGGGGAGAGCCGTATGTAAACACAGCTTCCCCGTGCTTCACTGTGGCGGCGCATCGATCGTGTGATCTCTTTTATAAGGGAGACACGATCGATGACGTCAGACCTACAGCCACCCCCCCCTACAGTTGTAAACACACACTAGGTGAACCCTAACTCCTACAGCGCCCCCTGTGGTTAACTCCCAAACTGCAACTGTCATTTTCACAATAAACAATGCAATTTAAATGCATTTTTTGCTGTGAAAATGACAATGGTCCCAAAAATGTGTCAAAATTGTCCGAAGTGTCCGCCATAATGTCGCAGTCACGGAAAAAATCGCTGATCGCCGCCATTAGTAGTAAAAAAAAAAATTAATAAAAATGCAATAAAACTATCCCCTATTTTGTAAACGCTATAAATTTTGCGCAAACCAATCGATAAACGCTTATTGCGATTTTTTTTTACTAAAAAAAGGTAGAAGAATACGTATCGGCCTAAACTGAGGGAAATTTTTTTTTATATATGTTTTTGGGGATATTTATTATAACAAAAAGTAAAAAATATTGCATTTTTTTCAAAATTGTCGCTTTATTTTTGTTTATAGCGCAAAAAATAAAAACTGCAGAGGTGATCAAATACCACCAAAAGAAAGCTCTATTTGTGGGGGAAAAAGGACGCCAATTTTGTTTGGGAGCCATGTCGCACGACCGCGCAATTGTCTGTTAAAGCGACGCAGTGCCGAATCGCAAAACCTGGCCTGGGCATTTAGCTGCCTAAAGGTCCGGGGCTTAAGTGGTTAAGGTGCAATATTTCGGCGGCCGCTAGGTGGCGTTTCCGTCGAATTCCGCGTCGAGTATGCAAATTAGCTATTTACGGCGATCCACGAATGTACGTCTGGCCGGCATTATATTATATATATATATATATATATATATATATATATATATATATATATATAGCAGGGACGACGCAAGCTTCATTTGCAGGTAAGTGTCACATAATGTGCTAGTATGCGACGCATACTAGCACATTATGCCTTTACTTTGCACAGAAGGGGGAATATATTTTTTCAGCAGAGTTTACTTCCTCTTTAACCACTTTGCATCCTCGCTATAGCCGAATGACAGCCACAGCGTGGACCTGCTTTGCCGGGAGGCTGTCAATAGATGTCCTCCCCTTTGCGCACTGTGATCACCGAGTCACTGATACTCAGGGGATCACAGATCTGAGTAAGGGGCCTATCCTGGCCCCTTACCACGTAATCAGCTGTCAGCCAATGACAGCTGATCACGTGATGTAAACAAAAGCTCTGTGATCGTAAACCAGTGCCAAAAGTGCCCACCAGTGTAAAAAAGTGCCACCTATCAATGCCAACCAGTGATGCTAATCAGTGCCTCATCAGTGACACCTAGCAGTGCTGCCTATCAGTGTCACTTACCAGTGCCCATCATTGCCACCAATCAGCATACCTCCCAACTGTCCCTGATTTCGAATGACTGTCCCTGATTTGGAGCAATGTCCCTCTGTCCCTCATTTCTTCTCACGTGTCCCTCATTTTGGTCTGATTTTTATAATTGTATATAAAATGCACTATTTATCTTTCTAAACGTGTTTCCCAGTGCTGAACCTTTCATCCAATTTCTAAATTGTTGCAATTGTAAATTTCATAAGCCAATATAAAGTAATAGTAGCGGTATAAAAAAAAAATAATGTGGTATTAACTAATTTTTTTTGTGTGTAATTCTCCTTATTGGGACTTGGCAGGTTGTGTGTCCTATGGCTACGTACATTTGCTAATGGGTTTCCCTCTGTCCCATCTTCAAAAGTTGGGAGGTATGCATCAGTGCCCATCACTGCCACCTATCAGTGCCACTTCTTAGTGCCCACCAGTGCCACCTATCAATGCCCTTCAGAGCCCACCAGTGCCACCTATCAGTGCCCACCAGTGTAGGGTGACCAGACATCCCCAGTTTCAGGGGACAGTCCCCTGATTGAGGACACTGTCCCCGGACCAAGCCTGTCCCTGGTTTTGTCCCCAGATTGGATTTAATAGGGGGCAGGGGCAATTTAAAAAAAAATCAGTGCAGAATAAAAAAAATAGAATTACACCCCCCCACACCGCCGTGTCTACTACCATAGGGGGGTTATATTTTTCCCATTATCTGTGCCCCTTTCTGATGATCATGTGCTGGTCGGAGCAGAGGGAATATTTCTTCAGTTTCAGGCGCATGCCCATTCAGCTTCGCTCGCATGTTCTTCTGCCTTGGCTCAAATCCTGGCCAGCCGCCTGCCTATCTCCTTGCCTTCCCTGGTGGAGTGATCTTCCTCCGCTCCCCACCCAGTAGTAGCCGGGGCCCGAAGAGTAAGACTTGAGAGGCTGTGAGGCGGGCGGCGACGGGCAGAGAGTCGCTGATTGTTGCCATTCATAGTAAAGAAAAAATATGTCCCCGGATTTCATTTTAAAAATCTGGCCACCTTACACCAGTGCCACCTATCAGTGCCCATTAATGCTGCCCATCAGTGCAGCCTCATCAGCGTACATCAATGAAGGAAAAAAATATAAACAGGTTTTGTATTTATTTATTTATTTATTTTATTCTGTCTTTTTAATTTTTTTAACAAAAAATAGAAACCAGCAGAGGTGATCAAATACCACCAAAAGAAAGCTCCATTTGTGGGGGGAAAAAAAGATAAAATTTCATTTGGGTACAGTGTTGTATGACCGCGCAATTGTCATTCAAAAAGTGAGAGCGCTGAAAGCTGAAAATTGGTCTGGGCAGGAGGTTAAAGCGGAGTTCAACCCAAAAGTGGAACTTCCGCTTAATCCACTCCTCGCCACATTTGGGGGGGGGGGCTTCAGTAGGAGTGGGACTTCCTGTCCCACTTTCTCCTTCGGCCCAGGGATTGCTTAGGCGATACATCATACATATCGCCTACGGCGGCCCCTCCCTGTAGGCAATCGCCTGACCACTCATAGAGCGCAGCGCCGCTCGCACATGCGCAGTGAGTGCCTGGCCCTGAAGCCGAAATCTGTCACTGCCGGGTGCCCACGCTATGAATGGAGGCGCTGGCCGGAGAGGGGGGGGGGGGAAGAAGAGAGGAGCTCCGGGCGGCGTGGCGCTGGAGGTTGCCAACTCATCCCTTTAAAACAGAACACATATTAATTACACAGGTTCTGAGGCTAATTTAATGCAAATAAGGCACCAAGTGAGTTTAATTACCTCCTTAATCAGCCACAGAACCTGTGTAATTAATATGTGTTCTGTTTTAAAGGGATGAGTTGGCAACCCTAGCTGGAACGTGGAGCAGGTAAGTACTGTTTATTAAAAGCCAGCAGCTACACTTTTTGTAGCTGCTGACTTTTAATAAACATAAAAAAAAGCCTGGAACTCCTAATAACTAATTACATAACTTTTTAAACTTTGTCTCCTCGTTATTACTACTAGGCCTCTCAACTAATTAGTCTGACCTGAGGAGAAAAGTCACCTGACCCCCTCTGAGGTGAGCAGTCACATGACCCCCTCCTCGTCTCCCCATTGGTCGGTCTGCTTTCAGGCGGGAATGTCTCTCTCGGTGTATTTCTGTGGTAGTATTCGGGGCGGTCGGGAGGACCGGGCTCTGTATGAACGGATCATTCAGGAGTTGCAGCGTTATGGAACCGTGCTGACCGAGCACATTGCCCGACCGGAGATCTCTGAAGCCGGTAATGAACAGCAGAGCCTGTCACCTGCTGGGCTCCGACAAGATGGCGGCCCCCTGGGGGTACCATGTGAGGGCTCTGTTCTATATCGCCACCTGAGCCCAGAGGGGAGGCATGGAACCCTATACGGGGAGGAACAAGACAGATGGGCTCTTGTAGATCTATAGAAGGAAGGAGATGACACAGCTGGGGGCAGGATGGCAGAGTTGGGGGGCTGATAGGGCTCTATGTGGGGTGTCAAGTGTCTCTATTTGGGTGGAGAAGTTACAAATCTGGGGGGCAGGGGTGACAGAAATGGGGGGATCGTAATGCCCTGGGGAGGGTTTGATCTCAACCTCTGTCCTGTATCTCCTCCCCCGAGAGGCTCTATGACCTCAACCTCTGTCCTGTATCCCCCCTGCAGAGCTCTATGACCCCCACCTATGTCCTGTTTCCTCACCTCTCCACTGCAGAGCTCTATGACCCCCACCTCTGTCCTGCCCCCCCCTGCAGAGCTCTATGACCCCAACCACTGTCCTGTATCCCCCCTGCAGAGCTCTATGATCCCAGCCGCTGTCCTGTTGCCCCCCTGCAGAGCTCTATGACCTCCACCTATGTCCTGTTTCCTCACCTCTCCACCACAGAGCTCTATGACCCCCACCTCTGTCCTGCCCCTCCCCCCGCAGAGCTCCATGACCCCCACCTCTGTCCTGTACCCCCCTGCAGAGCTCTATAGCTCTATGACCCCCTACCTCTGTCCTGTACCCCCCTGCTGCAGAGCTCTATGACCCCCCCACCTCTGTCCTGTACCCCCCTCCCCACAGAGAGCTCCATGACCCCCCACCTCTGTCCTGTACCCCCTCCCCACAGAGAGCTCCATGACCCCCCACCTCTGTCCTGTACCCCCTCCCCCGAGAGCTCTATGACCCCTACCTCTGTCCTGTACCCCCTCCCCCGAGAGCTCTATGAGCCCCACCTCTGTCCTGTACCACCCCCCTGAGAGCTCTATGACCCCACACCTCTGTCCTGTACCCCCTCCCCCGAGAGCTCTATGACCCCCCACCTCTGTCCTGTACACCCCCCCCCCCTCACACAGAGCTCTATGACAACCACCTCTGTCCTGTATCCCCCTCCAGAGCTCCATGTCACCCATCTGTCCTGTATCCCCCCCCCCCTCCAGAGCTCCATGACACCCATCTCTGTCCCCCCCCCAGGGCCGGTGCTCCCACTAGGCAGCCGCACCCCCCCTCTCCTGTCCACCTGGCTGCACCCACCCCCTCCTCTCCTGTCCACCTGGCTGCACCCCCCCCTCTCCTGTCCACCTGGCTGCACCCCCCCCCCCTCTCCTGTCCACCTGGCTGCACCCCCCCCCCCTCTCCTGTCCACCTGGCTGCACCCCCCCCCCCTCTCCTGTCCACCTGGCTGCACCCCCCCCCCTCTCCTGTCCACCTGGCTGCACCCCCCCCCCTCTCCTGTCCACCTGGCTGCACCCCCCCCCTCTCCTGTCCACCTGGCTGCACCCCCCCCCTCTCCTGTCCACCTGGCTGCACCCCCCCCCTCTCCTGTCCACCTGGCTGCACCCCCCCCTCTCCTGTCCACCTGGCTGCACCCCCCCCCTCTCCTGTCCACCTGGCTGCACCCCCCCCCTCTCCTGTCCACCTGGCTGCACCCCCCCCCCCTCCCGCCCACCTGGCTGCACCCCCCCCCTCTCCTGTCCACCTGGCTGCACCCCCCCCTCTCCTGTCCACCTGGCTGCACCCCCCCCTCTCCTGTCCACCTGGCTGCACCC
Source organism: Rana temporaria (assembly GCF_905171775.1). Lineage (NCBI taxonomy): Eukaryota > Metazoa > Chordata > Amphibia > Anura > Ranidae > Rana > Rana temporaria. The sequence goes on along the minus strand of NC_053492.1, from coordinate 467,220,909 downwards.
CCCCCCTCTCCTGTCCACCTGGCTGCACCCCCCCCCTCTCCTGTCCCCCGGGCTGCACCCCCCCCCTCTCCTGTCCACCTGGCTGCACCCCCCCCCTCTCCTGTCCACCTGGCTGCACCCCCCCCCTCTCCTGTCCACCTGGCTGCACCCCCCCTCTCCTGTCCACCTGGCTGCACCCCCCCTCTCCTGTCCACCTGGCTGCACCCCCCCCCTCTCCTGTCCACCTGGCTGCACCCCCCCCCTCTCCTGTCCACCTGGCTGCACCCCCCCCCTCTCCTGTCCACCTGGCTGCACCCCCCCCTCTCCTGTCCACCTGGCTGCCCCCCCCCCCTCTCCTGTCCACCTGGCTGCACCCCCCCCCTCTCCTGTCCACCTGGCTGCACCCCCCCCCCTCTCCTGTCCACCTGGCTGCACCCCCCCCCCTCTCCTGTCCACCTGGCTGCACCCCCCCCCTCTCCTGTCCACCTGGCTGCACCCCCCCCCTCTCCTGTCCACCTGGCTGCACCCCCCCCCTCTCCTGTCCACCTGGCTGCACCCCCCCTCTCCTGTCCACCTGGCTGCACCCCCCCTCTCCTGTCCACCTGGCTGCACCCCCCCTCTCCTGTCCACCTGGCTGCACCTCCCCCCCTCTCCTGTCCACCTGGCTGCACCCCCCCCCTCTCCTGTCCACCGGACGGCACTCCCTCTCATGTACACCTGGACCAGTTCTGGTGCTAAAATTATTAAAAAAAAATTTGGGGGGGGGGGGGGGGCAAGTAGCTGGTCTTGCCTAGGGCGCATTTTACCCCCCCCCCCCTCCTCAGAGCTCCATGACACCCACCTCTGTCCTGTATCAGTCACGTCTTCGGAACTCGGCTTGCATGCTTCTAGCAGACCTTCATTTACAGGCAGTGGGAGAGCGGAGGTGATTACCAGCATTGATCTCGGGTTGTGCTCCTGAAGGTTGAAAACCACACAGTTGCCGCCCCGGTGATGGCCTTGTGCCAATCTCGTGTCAGTTTAAACTTGCAGAGATTGAATCGGTAACCTGGGCACCCTGATCGTCTTCTGTGCTGTCTGTTGTAGGGGAAGACGCTTTCGAGAAAGGAGACAAATTCATCCATGACAGAGATGTCGAGTGGCTTACACAGGCCGACGTGGTAGTGGCGGAAGTGACCCAGCCATCCCTGGGTGTCGGCTATGAGCTGGGCCGGGCAGTGGCAATGAACAAAAAGATCTTGTGCCTCTTCAGACCATCCTGTGGACGAGGTGAGGAATGTTTTTTAATGCCGTGTTTCTTTTTTTTTTTTTTGAGTCTCAAAGTGACTCCCGTCACATAGGCCTTAACCACTTCGCACCCAAGGACGTCGTATGAGGTTCTGGACTTTGAGTGGAGGTATATGGGTGCAGCTGCAGGCATCATTCGGATATCGTTTTTTTCAGCAGGCGATTCCCTGCAAAGTAAAAGCCATCATGGCGGCTGTTTAGATGCTTGACTGCTTTTATAGGCGAGCCAGAGGATGAATCCTCTGGTGATGGCAGTTTTCCATAGAGCTGACCACGGACCAGATGATCCCTGGAAAACTCTATGACCTTCGGAGATCGGAAGCGCCGGCAGATGTAAACGCTAGGCCCCATTCACACCTAAGCATAGCATTTTCAGGCAGAAAGTCGCTTTTTTTTGTACAGGTCAAAAAGGTCACCAATGTGTGGAAGCCTTAAGCCTCTTGCACACGACCAGATTATCCGACGGGAATTGTGTGATGACAGGCTGTTGTCGGGGGAAAATACGACCATTTGTACGCTCCATCGGGCAATTTTCGGATTTTCCGTGGACTAATGTGGGATAGCATGCTTTAAAATTGACCGCCAACAAATGTGTGCTGTCGGATTATCCGATCGCGTGTACACAAGTCCGTCGGACAAAACTCCAAAGTACAAACACGCATGCTCAGAAGCAATGCTCACCATAACGCATTAGAAGAACTTGCCCAAAGGGTGGCGCTAAAGCGGGGCTCGACAAATCCCGGTCGCCATGGCGACTAGAAATAGCATCTTGGCTTGGAAGGTGGAGTCCCCAGCTCTTCCTTGTGTGAGCTGGCGCCATCTGGTGGTGGCCGTTGGTATTACAAGTTAAACAGCAATTCTAATGTCATTTTTCACTATTTTCACTGCCATCTCCTTCCCTCTAATTAGAACCCCCAAACATTATATATATATTTTTTATCCTAACACCCTAGAGAATAAAATGGCGATCGTTGCAATACTTTTTGTCACGCCGTATTTGCGCAGCGGTCTTACAAGCGCACTTTTTTGGGAAAAAATTACACTTTTTTTAATTAAATTAAGAGAACAGTAAAGTTATCCCCATTTTTTTTTTTAATATTATGAAAGATAATGTTACGCCGAGTACTTTCATACCCAACATGTCACGCTTCAAAATTGCGTCCGCTCGTGGAATGCTGACAAACTTTTACCCTTTAAAATCTTCATAGGCGACGTTTAAAAAATTCTACAGGTTGCATGTTTTGAGTTACAGAGGACGACTAGAGCTAGAATTATTGCTCTCGCTCTACCAATCGCGGCGATACCTCACATGTGTGGTTTGAACTCCGTTTACATATGCGGTCGCTGCTCACGTATGTGTTCGCTTCTGCGCGCAAGCTCATCGGGACGGGGCGCGTTTTCTGGCTCTTAACTTTTTTAGCTGGCTCCTAGATTCCAAGCAAATTTGTCAACCCCTGGCATAGCATTTTCAGGCAGAAAGTCGCTTTTATTACCACGGTTTTGACGCGATTTTGTACAGGTCAAAAAGGTCACCAATGTGTGGAAGCCTTAAGCCTCTTGCACACGACCAGATTATCCGACGGGAATTGTGCGATGACAGGCTGTACGCTCCATCGGACAATTGTCAGATTTTCCTTGGACCAATGTGGGATAGCATGCTTTAAAATTGACTGCCAACAAATGTGTGCTGTCGGATTATCCGATCGTGTGTACACAAGTCCGTCGGACAAAACTCCAAAGTACAAACACGCATGCTCGGAAGCAATGCTCACCATAATGCATTAGAAGAACTTGCCCAAAGGGGGGGGGCGCTAAAGGGCTGAAAAACCAAGTTGTTTCGTGTTTGTTGGCCGACAATTCTTTGCAGTTTTGTATGCAATACAAGTTCCTGGCCAACGCCCTTCGGACAAAAGTCCTACGCTTGATTGATTTTTGATCTCAGGCTTTCCAAAATAGAGAAGAGATGTGGGGACTTCTAGACCCCAGATTGCTCTGTAAATGCGACATGTCATGTCCAATCACAAGGGATGTTCACATTTCCTTGTAATAGAAATATAGAAGGGTTAAAAAAAAAAAAAATTCAATGGGGAAAGAAAGAAAAGTTAAAAGAAACAAACCATACATTTTTTTTTTTGTTTTTTTTTTTAACCACTTAAGCCCCAGACCATATTGCTGCCTAAAGACCCAAGGGGTTTTTACAGTTCGGGACTGCGTCGCTTTAACTGACAATTGCGCGGTCGTGCGACGTGGCTCCCAAACAAAATTGGCGTCCTTTTTTTCCCCACAAATAGCTTTCTTTTGGTGGTATTTGATCACCTCTGCGGTTTTTATTTTTTGCGCTATAAACAAAAATAGAGCGACAATTTTGAAAAAAATGCAATATTTTTTTACTTTTTGCTATAATAAATATCCCCCAAAAACATATATATATATATATTTTTTTTCCTCAGTTTAGGCCGATACGTATTCTTCTACATATTTTTGGTAAAAAAAATCTCAATAATCGTTTAGCGGTTGGTTTGCGCAAAATTTATAGCGTTTACAAAATAGGGGATAGTTTTTTTGCATTTTTATTTTTTTTATTACTAATGGCGGCGATCAGCGATTTTTTTTTTTTCGTGACTGCAACATTTTGGCGGACACTTCGGACAATTTTGACACATTTTTGGGACCATTGTAATTTTCACAGCAAAAAATGCATTTAAATTGCATTGTTTATTGTGAAAATGACAGTTGCAGTTTGGGAGTTAAACACAGGAGGCGCTGTAACATTTAGGGTTCACCTAGTGTGTGTTTACTAGTGTAGGGGGGTGTGGCTGTAGGAATGACATCATCGATCGGGTCTTCCCTATAAAGGGAATCACTCGATCGATGCGCCGCCACAGTGAAGCACGGGGAAGCCGTGTTTACATACGGCTCTCCCCGTTCTTCAGCTCCGGGGAGCGATCGCGACGGAGTGGCTATAAACAAATAGCCGCGCCGTCGTCCCGGATCGCTCCCCGAGCGGACCCAACCTCCGCATGTACCGGGGGGGGTCCCGATCGGACCCCCCACCCACGTCTAGCAGAGGACGTACAGGTACGTTGATGTGCCTGTCCGTGCCATTCTGCTGACGTAAATGTACATGAGGAGGTCGGGAAGTGGTTAAAGTGCCCCCATCCCCTCGTGCTCGCACGCAGAAGCATGTGTAAACGGTGTTCAAACCACACATATGAGGTATCGCCGCAAATGTTCGAGCGAGAGCAATAATTCTAGCCCACGACTTCCTCTGTAACTCTAAAGCCCTGTACACACGATCAGTCCATCTGATGAGAACGGTCCGAAGGACCGTTCTCATCGGTTAACCGATGAAGCTGACTGATGGTCTGATGTGCCTACACACCATCAGTTAAAAAAACGATCGAGTCCAACGCGGTGACGTAAAACATGACGTGCTGAGAAAAATTAAGTTCAATGCTTCCAAGCATGCGTCGACGTGATTCTGAGCATGTGCAGGGTTTTTTTTTTTACCGATGCGTTTGTGTACTAACCATCGGTTAGGCGTCCATCGGTTGAATTTTAAAGCAAGTTCTAAATTTTTGGACCGAAGGATAACTGACCGATGGGGCCCACACACGGTCGGTTTGGACCAATGAAACTGAACTTCAGTCCGTTTCCATCGGTTTTGACTGATCGCGCGTACGCGGCCTAAGACCCCATTCACACCTGGAGGGGAAAAAAAGAAACCATTCTCTATGGAGATGGTTCACATCTCCACCCCAAAACGCCTGAAGCTCAAACAAGTTCTGGAACTTTTTATTAGGCAGATTTGGGAAGTTTTTCTGCTTTTTCACATTGGTGACCTTTTGACCTGTACAAAACCGCGGGTAAAAAAAGTGACTTTCTGCCTGAAAACGCTGGGCCAGATTCAGAGAGAATTACGTTACGCTGCGGCGGTGTAACGTATCCCATTTACGTTACACCGCCGCAAGTTTACAGCGTAAGTGCCTGATTCACAAAGCTCTTGCCTGTAAACTTGCGGTGTAACGTAAATCCGCTCGGCGCAAGCCCGCCTAATTCAAATGGGGCGGACACCATTTAAATTAGGCGCGTTCCCGCGCCGGACGTACTGCGCATGCTCCGTCGGGAAAATTACCCGACGTGCATTGCGCTAAATGACGTCGCAAGGACGTCATTGGTTTCGACGTTAACGTAAATGGCGTCCAGCACCATTCACGGACGACTTGCGCAAACGACGTGAATTTTCAAATTTCGACGCGGGAACGACGGCCATACTTAACATTGGTTAGTCCACCTAGAGGGCATACCTAGTTTTACGCGGCGTATCTTGACGGAAACGACGGAAAGTTAGAGCGACGGGTAACGCGGACGTTCATGAATCGCCGTAACTAGTCATTTGCATATTCTACGCCGACCGCAATGGAATCGCCACCTAGCGGCCGGCCTAGAATTGCAGCCTAAGATCCGACAGTGTAAGTCAATTACACCTGTCGGATCTTAGGGCTATCTATGCGTAACTGATTCTATGAATCAGCCGCATAGATACGACAAACGTATCTCAGAGATACGCCGGCGTATCAGGAGATACACCGTCGTATCTCTTTTGTGAATCTGGCCCGCTATGCTTGGGTGTGAATGGGGCCTAAACCGGTACCCTGTAAAAAAAAAAAAAAAAAATGTAAGCGTCGCCTATGGTGCTTTTGTAGTACCGAATTTTGGCACCATTCCCAAAGTGTGCGCAATTTTAAAGCGTGACATGGATATCTATGTACTTTTGCATAACATCTTTCATATTATACAAAAAAAAGTGGGCTAACCTTAGTGTTTTGTGTGTGGTGTGTTTTTTTTTTTTTTTTTTTTTAATGCATTTTGAAAAATTTGCTCCGCAAATATTGTGTGATGTAAACAATTACGACTGGGATTTTATTCCCTAGGGGTCTCTGATTAAAAAAATTATGTGTGTGTGTGTGTATATATATATATATATATATATATATATATATATATATATAGTGTGTGTGTGTGTGTGTGTGTGTGTGTGTGTGTGTGTGTGTGTATATATATATATATATGTGTGTGTGTGTGTGTGTGTGTGTGTGTGTGTGTGTGTGTGTGTGTGTGTGTGTGTGTGTGTTCGGGGGTTCTGAGCAACTTTCTAGCAGTAGGAGAGGAGTGCCAGAATAGCCCTGGGCTGGAAGTGGTTAATAGCAACTGCTGTACGCATAAAACTGGCTTTTCTGTATGAAGCTACAAGATAAGGCTACTTGCATAAGAGGGCATCTAGCCGCACAGCATGACTCCCTGGAAGTACAGGTGCAGCATCCAGCCCCACTGCTGATCCGTCTACAGCAGGAGAGGGCTGAGTGCTGTACTGAGTGGTACTCACCTTTATGTCAGGGAGGAATATCCAGAATGCAGGTTTTCTGCACTGTAGGCATTCCTCTCTGAATGCATAGGGCCATAAACGCAAGTACCGCTTGGTATAGCGTTCAGCCCCATCCAGCTCCTAGCTTGCCGTTGACAGGCTGAGGGCAGCAGGGCTGAATGCTGCACCTGTACCTGCAGCTGGAAGCCCCGACCCCTCCTCCTTAGTAAGGGGCCTTTATCACAAAAATCCCATGTAATCTTTAACATTAAAAATAGTGCCTGGTGCTCTTGCCATGGGGGTCCTTGTTAGCTTTGTCCCTATCCTATTTGTGTTGTCGCACTACCATTGCTTCACCACCAAGATGTACCGAAGTATAAAAACTAGGGCTGTTACTGATCAAAATTTTTGTTTCGATTAATCGTGTTTTTTTTTTTTTTTTTTAAATCGATCAACTAATTTCGATTAATTATAACGCACATACAGATCCAACTTTTTTTAGCTGATCTCCTTGCAGGCTGATTCCCAGTGCAGCTACCAACCACTGGAAAAATGGATAGCAGGATACAAAAAACACACAAAGGCAGCACTGGATGGGAATAGCATTAAAACTTTTATAGTCTTCAAGTAGGTAACCAAATAAATATTGCACTGGAGATAAAATCGATGTAGCTACATAAACTGTAAAAATGGTGCGAGTAATACCAAACGGTACCAAAAGCAGTCATAAAAACATGTAGCTAAGTATGATACTGGTATAAAAATGTGTACAACGATACCACTGCTGAATCCAGATGAGGAGGGGTTAACATCAGTCCATCGGCATGTAGATGTCCCGTGAAGGGAACTATCACAACTCCCAGTGGATGGTTGTAGAATCCCAGGTTGATAGAGGGAAGTGTAACAGCCCTTGCGTGTGGCAGATAGTAAGGTGCCGCCGGCATGCAGATATGAAGGCACAGCAAAGGAGCCCTTCAGATGACCGTGGCGTCACCGGCCCGGAAGGAGAGGTGAGTACCAATCAAAATAATTTTGATCGATCAAAAAAATTAAAGATTAATCGATGAATTAATAGTTAATTTCCACAGCCCTTATAAAAACGTCTTATTTTTTTGGAAGGGGTAGGAGAAGTGTGTGTGTGTGTGTGTGTGTGTGTGTGTGTGTTAAAGCTGCAGGATTTTGGCTAAAATGAGAATCACAATTTTTTTTTTTTTTTGCTTAGAATTAAAATCACGATTCTGTGTGTATCGCACATTATCCCAAGAAATTGGGCTAACTTTGCTGTTTAGTCCTGTGTTTTTTTTTTTTTTTTTTTATTATTATTAACCACTTCAGCCAAAGACCAGGCCACTTTTTGCGAATTCGGCACTGCGACGCTTTAACTGACAATTGCGCGGTCGTGCGGCGTGGCTCCCAAACAAAATCTGCGTTTTTTTTTTTTTTTTTTGTTTTTTTTTTCTCCTACAAATAGAGCTTTCTTTTGGTGGTATTTGATCACCTCTGCGGTTTTTAGTTTTTGCGCTATAAACAAAAATAGAGCAACAATTTTGAAAAAAAATTTTTTTTTTTTGCTATAATATCCCCCAAAAATATATTAAAAAAAAAATGTTCCCCTCAGTTTCCAGGGATCCTCAAACTACGGCCCTCCAGCTGTTTTAGAACTACACATTCCATGAGGCATTGTAACACACTGACATTCACAGACATGACCAGGCATGATAGGAATTGTAGTTCCTGAACAACTGGAGGGCCGTAGTTTGAAGACCCATGGTTTAGGCTGATACGTATTTTTCGTAAAAAAAATATCGCAATAAGTGTTTATTGATTTGGTTTGCGCAAAAGTTATAGCGTCTACAAAATAGGGGATAGTTTTATTGCATTTTTATTAATATTTTTTTTTTTTTTTTACTAGTAATGGCGGCGATCTGTGATTTTTATCGGTACTGCGACATTATGGCGGACACATCGGACACTTTTGACACAATTGTCATTTATACAGTGATCAGTGCTATAAAAATGCATTGATTACTATAAAAATATCACTGGCAGGGAAGGGGTTAATTATGTTCCCTGGGTGTGTTCTAACTGAAGGGAAGGGGGGGTGGACTCACTAGGGGAAATGACTGATCGTTGTTCAGACATTGTATGAACAGACAATCGGGCATTTCTCCCCTGACAGGACCGGGAGCTGTGTGTTTTGACGTCAGATGTTCTTGTACCTCAGCTCCAGTCTCTAGGATCACGTTGTGCTCTTCTTCTATTTTCAGTACTGTCTGCGATGATTCGGGGTGCCCACGATGGACACTCGGTCTGTGTTAAAGACTACAAACCTGAGGAGATGGAAGGAATCCTCTCGGAATACTTCACTGTCACCTTTCCATCATTGTGATTCAATAAATTGTATGATGTAATAAAAGTATTTTTTTTTTTTTTTTTTTCGCCCTGGCTTTTCTTTTATTTGTATGTCTTTCATTAAAGCAGTGGTTCACCCTAAAAATGACTTTCCCCTATTACACTGCCCCCCCACATTACAATACGATTATGCCTTTAATTTTTTTTTTTGCTGCTGTACATACCTGGGTACAGCTATTCACCCGGGTTGCGAGTCCCGCGGGAGTGGGCGTTCCTAACATGGCGGTGATTGACAAAAAAACGCGCTCCCCCCCCCGTCGCGTAAGCCGCGTCACGACTGGCGAAAGGAGCCGAACGGCGATGCGCAGTATAGCGCCGACTCGACGTTCGGCTCTTTTCGCCAATCGTGACGCGGCTTACGCGACGGGGGGAGCTCGTTTTTTTGTCAAAACATCAATCACCGCCATGTTAGGAACGCCCACTCCCGCGCAACCCGGAGGACACGGGTGAATAACAGCTATTCACCCGTGTTATGCCTATAATTTTTTTTTTTGCTGCTGTACATACCTGGGTACAGCACCCAGGTATGTACAGCAGCAAAAAAAAAATTATAGGCATAATCGTATTGTAATGTGGGGGGGCAGTGTAATAGGGGAAAGTCGTTTTTAGGGTGAACCACCGCTTTAAGAACGAGGAGAATGGCTGATCATTATTCTAATACGCTCGTTCACAGATAACACTCCAGGGGTGCAGTGGAACCTCGGATTGCGAGTAACGTAGTTAGCGTTTCGCAATGCGAGCACTGTATTTTGAAAAATCCTAACTCGGTTTGCAAATGTTGTCTTGCAAAAGTAGCAGGATTCAGGCCAAAGCGGTGTGCAGTACCGCGTTTGGCCTGAGGTGGGGCCAGCGCCGCTCGGAACTGCTCGGAAATACTATGTTCCCGAGGTCAGCCGAGCTGTCCTCGGGCCTTTCCTGGTGTTTTCGAGGCTCTCCGGTGCCCCCCGCCTCTGGTTGCATGCCATTGAAGTCAATGCGGAACTAATTATTTTCGTTACCATTGACTTCAATGGGGAAACTCGCTTTGATATGCGAGTACTTTGGATTACGAGCATTCTCCTGGAACGGATTGTGCCCGTAATCCGAGGTTCCACTGTAGCAGGATCACAAGTCTGCAATGTGGCATATAGCAAGGGGTAGGTCCAGACTCCAATTGACACCAACGAATAGGTCACAGTTCCTCCAATTGACGCCAATGAATGGGGCACAGTTCCTCCCAATCGGTATTAATTTTGACGTCAAATTTCGATTTAGTTTTAGTCAAAGGCCCCTTTCACACAAGCTATCCAATCAGGTCTGCCTGTCAGTTTTTCAGGCAGACCTGATCGGATCCTCAAGTCTCTTCTATGGAGCAGGGGATGTCAGGGGACACATGTCTGTTGACCCTGTCTGACAAAAACAGACTGATGGTGGTCCTATTCCCCATCTGTAGATCGGATGGAAATGGACAGGCGGTCTGTTTCCATCCGATTGCGCCATAGAGGAGAGCGGGACTGTGTCCATGGCGGCTCTGCATAACGGAGCGGACAGGGACCTGCCATCTGCCTGCTCAGCGGAAAGATCTCCTACTGATTTCGTTTAGCAGAGGTGCATGTGTGAAAGGGGCCTTAAGTCTTATGACCGAAATGCAATTTGGGTTTTAGTCGTAGTTGAGTCGTCTGAACTGTTTTAGTTGTATTTTAGCCAACTATTTTAATTTCTCTCACTGGGCATCATCTAATACCCAGGGAGGAGTTCAGTGATTACAAACGCCCCTCATAACTGAGATCATCCAGCCTTCTCATCAGCTTTGTTGCCCTTCCCTGGACTCTCTAGTTCCAGCACATCCTTCCCAAGAACCGGAGGGCATAATTGACCACTGGGCACTTAAACCCCCTTCCTAACCAGATCAATTTTCAGCTTTCGGTGCTCTCGCAATTTGAATGACAATTACTCAGTCATACAACATTGTACCCATCTGAAATTTTTGTCCTTTTTTTTCCCCCACAAATAGAGCTTTCTTTTGGTGGTATTTGATCACCTCTGCGGTTTTTATTTTTTGCGCTATAAAAGAAAAAAGACTGAAAGTTCTGTAAAAAAAAAATTCTAGTTTCTGTCATATTCGCAGGTTATTTATTTATTTATTTATTTATAAAAATGCTTATTGGGAGCGCAGTCATTACCCAAAAGGCCTCGATGCGCTCATAGAACCGACATATACAAATACAAACAGTCTCTTATTACTGTACGATAATTATATAAAAACACATACTAACCATTTAAAAACTGAAGTACTAATATCTTACCCTAATTCGGACCATACACTTGAGAAAATAAAAAAGTTTTTAAAAACTTCCTAAATTTTAATAAATCCGTCTCACATCTTATGTATAGAGGTAGAGAATTCCAGAATATAGATCCCTGCGCATCCAGTGTCCTCCCTCCACATGTAGTCTTTCTAAACCTGGGGACAGTCAAATTGACCTGATTAGCAGATCTCAACGCTCTGTTGGGAACATAACAGGTAAATTTTTCTTGAAGGTACCCTTCTCACACACAGCATATGCATACTACAAATTACACCCCAAAACACATTCTGATATTCCTCCCGAGTATGGCGATGCCACATGTGTGCGACTTTTACACAGCGTGGCCACATACAGAGGCCCAACATGCAGGGAGCACCATCAGGCGTTCTGGAGCACCCAGGCCAATTCTGACATTCCTCTCCTACATGGAAAAATCATCATTTATTTGCTAAAAAATTACATAGAAACCCAAAACATTATATATGCTTTTTTTTTTTTCAAAGACCCTAGAGAATACAATGGCGGTTGTTGCAACTTTTTATCTTGCACGGTATTTTCGCAGCAATTTTTTGAACGCGTGTTTTTAAAAAAAAAAAAAAAACAGTTTTGTGCTTTGCCCAATGTTTTTGCACACTATGAAAGGTGAAGTTACGCTGAGTAAATAGATACCTAACATGTCACCCTTCAAAATTGCACACGCTCGTGGAATTGCGCCAAACTTCGCTACTTAAAAATCCCCATAGGCGACGTATTGCAAGGTATTGGAGTATTGTGAAGTATTGAGGGTATTGCAGAGTATGGGGGGTATTGCACAGTATGGGGGGGTATTGCGCAGGGAGGGATGGTTGGATCTGTGACTGCAATTGTCACAGATCCAGCCCACAGTGCTGCTGCTGCTGCCACCCGCTCCCCCCCCCCTCTCCTCTCACACAGTACAGAGAGGAGAGGGAGGAATCGGCGTCATGTAATGACGCCGGTTTGTTTACAAGTGATCGCTCCGTCATTTGATGGAGCGATCACATGGTAAACGGCCGCTATCTGGCAATTTACCGCGATCCGTGATGCGCCGGGTCTTCTAGACCCGGCGCTCACGGATGATTCCGGGGACCGCGCCCCAGGAGGATTCTGGGAGGACGTCCTCCCAGAACAACTCCACCGCGCTGTAGCCGTCTTTTCTCTATAGCGTGGTGGGAAAGGGGTTGTAAAGGTTCCCCTTTTCTTTTTTTTCTTAAAATAGCAAACATGTCATACTTGCCGTATATACTCGAGTATAAGCCGAGTTTTTCAGCACATTTTTTGGTGCTGAAAATGCCCCCCCTCGGCTTATACTCGAGTCACCTTTTTGCGCCTGATCTCCCGGACTTTGGGGACCAGGTACCGGCCGGCACACATGTAGCCCCACTCTTCCTCTACAAGTGTGCAAAGTTTGTTGGCCGGGGAGCCCCGATTTTTCAAAGCCAGGCACCCCTTTCATAGACTCCCATGTTAAACGGTAATATCTCCGGTGATTTTGCGGACCCGGTACCGGCCTGTCGTATGGCCCCCTGGATCTGGGAACTTGGCACACATGTAGCTCAATTTCTTCTCTACAAGTGTACAAAGTTTGTTGTCTGGGGGACCTACGGCCGGGGAGCACCGATTTTTCAAACCCGGGCACCCCTTCTTTATACTCCCATGTTAAATGTCAGCCTAGTCATGGGCACAGTCATGTATGGGCATAGAGAAGCATGGGCACAGTGAGGCATGGACACGGTGAGGCATGCAGATGGGCACCCTAGGCTTATAATCGAGTCAATACGTTTTCCCAGTTTTTTTATGTTACTAACTGTGGGGGAAGGGGACTGACTGGGGGAGGTGACTGATCTGTGTCCCTATGTACAAGGGACACAGCATCGGTCTCCTCTCTCCCTGACAGGACGTGGGTCGGGGGTCCGATCCACGTCTAGGCAGGAATGTACGGGTACGCCCAACTGCCTGTACGTGCCATTCTGTGGACGTATCTGTACATGCGGTGGTCGTTAAGTGGTTAACCACCACTAGCGGCCGAAAAGCGCTTTTTCATCGGCGCTGCCCATTCCTCACAAGACCTGTGATGTTTACCTATTCTTTGGAACCATTTATATCAATTTTGCAACAACTGTTTATGCACTGCTGTACAAAATGTTTTTAATTATGTTTAACTTCTTAATAAATTGACATTTTATACTTACTTTGGCCTAATCCTTGGGTACCGAGATCGTCCTCAACTTTCACAGCGCCGCGGGGCAAATTTGAAGCAGCCCCTGGCACACCCCCTTTCCAATATCCTAACACAAGGGATGATGGTACCCGTCCCTATCCCTATACGCAACTAATTGAGGCAATGTTCTATATTGTACGCTGAATAAGGGTCCATGTAGTACTGTACACAACAATGAAAGTGAAATGATCACTAACACACAGATAAACAAACAACACACAGAGTTTTTGGAGGTGAAAATGTTTTTATTGGCAGAATAAACATCAGAAATATATTTGACATATCACTTATAAGAAAGCGGTAATGAGCCTACGGCGGCGCTTGCACCCAAAGGTTTAATGGATAGGCTTGGGTTCAATTTATGTCAAACCGTAGAAGACAATGATAACTGCTTTCTAGCGGCTTGCTTTTCCACCTCTATGGCAGTTGATGGGTTAAGATTGTGTCCTCCCACAATAGTAATAATCCAGACTGTGAAATTGTGTATTCCCCCCTCTAATAATGCAGGCCATGAAAATCTGTACCCCCCCTCTTATAATATTACAGGGCCATGAAAATCCGTATCCCCCTCTTATGATATTACAGCATCCAGACTACTGACCCCCTCTCCCCACATTGACCTCCCACTACAAGATCCTCAACTGCCCCCCCCCCCCCCCCCCCCTCACTCACAAATCTTTGCCCCACAAACGAAATACTGACCCCACACTAACAGACCCCCACACTTCCCACCAGGAGAGCCACCCCTCTGATAGATCGTCACTTCTCAACTTATGACCCCTGGCCTCCACCCCCCCCCCCCCCCCCCCCGTAACATGCAGACTGACCCCACCCCCCTGTGACATGTGGCCTCCCAGTGACATGCTGATTGTGGCCCCCCTGTGACATCCAGACTGACCCCCCCCCCTGTGACATACAGATTTATACAGACTGACCTCACCCCCCGTGACATACAGACTGCCCCCCCCCCCGTGACATACAGACTGACCCCCCCCCGTGACATACAGACTGACCCCCCCCGTGACATACAGACTGACCCCCCCCCCAGTGACAACCAGACTTACCCCCCCGTGCATCCAGACTTCCCCCCCCCCCCGTGACATACAGATTTATACAGACTGACCTCACCCCTGTGACATACAGATTGCCCCCCCCCCCCCCCCGAGACATACAGATTGCCCCCCAACATACAGATTTATACAGACTGACCCCACCCCCGTGACATACAGACTGACCCCCCCCGTGACATACAGACTGACCCCCCCCCCGTGACATACAGACTGACCCCCCCCCCCGTGACAACCAGACTTACCCCCCCGTGACATACAGATTTATACAGACTGACACCACCCCCGTGCCATACAGACTGACCCCCCCCCCCGTGACATACAGACTGACCCCCCCCCCTGTGACATACAGACTGACCCCCCCTGTGACATACAGACTGACCCTTCCCGTGACATACAGACTGACCCCCCCGTGACATACAGACTCACCCCCCCCCTATATACAGACTCACCCCCCCCCCCCCTGACATACAGACTGTGTACAGCCTATACAGCTTGTTGCTGTACCTTCGTACAACCAGCCTGTGTCCCCCGCTGTCATCCAGATGGAGCCAGGCCCAGGTTCAGTCTAGCCGTCTCTCCCGGATGCAGCCGATCAATCGGCATGTGAGGAGTTCATGTAACTCAGCTGTTTTGAGCTCGGCGCTCGACTTCTATTGTCTGAAATCGGCACATGCTCAGTAGCTGCATGGGATGCAGATTTGACCGGTCTGCTCTCAGGGATGGAATGTCTCTCTCGGTATATTTCTGTGGTAATATTCGGGGCGGTCGGGAGGACCGGGCTCTGTATGAGCGGATCGTCCAGGTGTTGCAGCGCTACGGAACCGTGCTGACCGAGCACATTGAGAGCTCTGAAGCCGGTAATGGCAGTCGAACATGTCCTGTCACTTGTTGGGCTCCGACAAAATGGCGGTTTCCTTGGGGGGCACCATGTGAGGGCTCTGTTCTATATCGCCACCTGAGCCCAGAGGGGGGGTCATAGAACCCTACAGAGGGGAGGAACAAGACAGACATAGGGGGAGGGGCTCTTGTAGAACTATAGAAAAGGGGCGGTGGTCATAGAGTCCTGGATAGGGGGCAGTATGATAGAGTTGCGGGCTAATAGGGCTCTATTGGTGGGGGGGGTTGATACATGACAGAGATGGGGGTCATAGAGTTCTTGGGGGGAGGGGTTTAAGCATGCAGAGCTGGCTGGGGGTTCTAAGGACAGGTGCTATATGACAGCTGGGGGTCATTAAGTTCTGAGGGGGGGGGGGGTATTACATGACAGTGCTGGGGGCTCATAGAGTTCTGGGGGGGGAGGGGGTGTAGCATAAGCATGACAGAGCTGGTGTGGGGGGGGGGGCTCTTAAGGATGGGTGCTACATGACAGAGCTGGGGGCTCAGGGCTCTATGAGGGGCATGACAGATCTGGGGGCTCATAGAGCTATATGGAGGGGTGCTTCATGAGAGAGCTGGGGGTCATCGAGTTCTTGGGGGGGGGGGGGTAAGCATGACAGAGCTGGCGGGGGGGGGGGGGGTGGGCTCTGAGGACGGGTGCTATATGACAGCAGGGGTCATTAAGTTTTTGTGGGGGGGGAATGCTACATGACAGCTGGGGGGGGGGGAGGGCCATAGAGTTCTTGGGGGGGGGCTCTCTAAGGACAGGTGCTATATGACAGAGCTGGGGGTCATTAAGTTCTTGGGGGGGGGGATGTTGCATGACAGTGCTGGGGGCTCATGGAGTTCTGGGGGGGGGGTGCTACATGACAGAGCTGGGGGTTATTAAGTTTGGATGCTACATGACAGAGCTGGGGGGTCATAGAGTTCTTGGGGGGGTGGGGTAAGCATGACAGAGTTGGCATGGGGCTCTAAGGATGGGGGGGGTGCTACATGACAGAGCTGGCAGGGGGCTCTAAGGATGGGGGGGTGCTACATGACAGAGCTGGGGGTTAATAGAGTTCTGGGGGGGGGGGGGATGCCACATGACAGAGCTGGGGGGGTCAGGGCTTTATGAGGGGCATGACAGATCTGGGGGCTCTATGGAGGGGTGCTACATGACAGAGCTGGGGGTCATAGAGTTCTTAGGGGGGGGGGGCGTAAGAATTACAGAGCTGACTGGGGGCTCTGAGGACGGGGTGCTATTTGACAGAGCTGGGGTCATTAGGTTCTTGTGGGGGGGATGCTACATGACAGATCTGGGGTCATAGAGCTCTATGAGGGGCATGACAGTGCTGGGGGCTCGTAGAGTTCTGGGGGGGAGGGGGTAGCATAAGCATGACAGAGCTGGTGGTGGGGGAGCTCTTAAGGATGGGTGCTACATGACAGTGCTGGGGGCTCGTAGAGCTCTATGGAGGGGCATGACAGTGCTGGGGGCTCGTAGAGCTCTATGGAGGGGTGCTACAGGACATAGGGTGAGGGTCATAAAGTCCTGAAGTCAAGACCAAGGGGCGGGCACTTTTAACAAATGCATTTAACCACTTAACGGCCACCGCACGACGATCTACGTCGGCAGAATGGCACGGCTGGGCAGATGGACGTACCGGCATGTCCTTTACATCTACCCAGCCGTGGGTCGCGGGCGCGCGCCCGTGACCTGAAGCTCCAGGACCGCGAGACCCGATCGCCGCTGGGGTCCCGCGATTGGTCCCCGGAACTGAAGAACGGGGAGAGCCGTATGTAAACACGGCTTCCCCGTGCTTCACTGTGGCGGCTGCATCGATCGTGTCATCCCTTTTATAGGGGGAAACAATCGATGACATCACTCCTACAGCCACACCCCCCTACAGTTGTAAACACACACTAGGTGAAACATAACCCCTTCAGCGCCCCCTGTGGTTAACTCCCAAACTGCAACTGTCATTTTCACAATAAAGAATGCATTTTAAATGCATTTTTTGCTGTGAAAATGACAATGGTCCCAAAAATTTGTCAAAATTGTCCGAAGTGTCCGCCATAATGTCGCAGTCACGAAAAAAATCGCTGATCGCCGCCATTAGTAGTAAAAAAAAAAATAAAAAAATAAAAATGCAATAAAACTACCCCCTATTTTGTAAACGCTATAAATTTTGCGCAAACCAACCGATAAACGCTTATTGCGATTTTTTTTTTTTTTTTACCAAAAATAGGTAGAAGAATACGTATCGGCCTAAACTGAGGAAAAAAAATGTTTTTTATATATTTTTGGGGGATATTTATTACAGCAAAAAGTAAAAAATATTGCATTTTTTTCAAAATTGTCGCTCTATTTTTGCTTATAGCGCAAAAAATAAAAACCGCAGAGGTGATCAAATACCACCAAAAGAAAGCTCTATTTGTGGGGAAAAAAAGGACGCCAATTCTGTTTGGGAGCCACGTCACACGACCGCGCAATTGTCAGTTAAAGCGACGCAGTCCCCAATCGCAAAAAGGGGCCTGGTCCTTTACCTGCATTTTGGTCCGGGGCTTAAGTGGTTAAATATGTTGACGGTCAGTAGATGAAAGCGGACCCCTCCCAGGAAGGACAGTCGTCTTCCTGTATCTATACCAGATCTCGGCTCCAGTGGCAGAATTTGGCGCGGCTGTCCTGTATCAGTCACGTCTTCGGAACTCGGCTTGCATGCTTCTAGCAGACCTTCATTTACAGGCAGTGGGAGAGCGGAGGTGATTACCAGCATTGATCTCGGGTTGTGCTCCTGAATACCACACAGTTGCTGCCCCGGTGACGGCCTTGTGCCAATCTCGTCTCAGTTTAAACTTGCAGAGAATGGATCGGTAACCTGGGCACCCTGATCATCTTCTGTGCTGTCTGTTGTAGGGGAAGACGCTTCCGAGAAAGGAGACAAATTCATCCATGACAGAGATGTGGAGCGACTTAAAAAGGCCGATGTGGTAGTGGTGGAAGTGACCCAGCCGACCTTCTATGTCGGCTATGAGCTGGGCCGGGCTTTGGCATTGAATAAAAAAATCTTGTGCCTATTCAGACCATCCTGTGGACGAGGTGAGGAATGTTTTTATGACTTTTTTTTTATCTTTGGAAAGAGGAAAGTCGAAATGAGATGTAACAAAGTACAGCGGAACCTCGGATTGCGAGTAATGCGGTTAACGAGCGTTTCGCAATACAAGCTCTTTTTTTTTAAAAATCATAACTTGGTTTGCGAGTGTTGTCTCGCAAATCGCACGATTCAGGCCGAAGTGGTGTGCAGTACCGCATTTGGCCTGAGGTGGGGGGGCCGATCGTCGCCGATCGCAGCCGTTCGGAAATGCACAGAAAGGCCCGAGGACAGCTCGGCTGACCTCAGCAAATCTCAGGAAACAAAGTCTTACCGAGGTGTCCTTGGGCCTTTTCGGACATTTCCGAGGCTCTCCTGCGCCCCTGCCTCTGGCCACATGCGGTATTGCATGCAATTGAAATCAATGCGGAACAAATTATTTTAGTTTCTATTGACTCCAATAGGGAAACTCGCTTTGATATATGAGTGCTTTGGATTACAAGCATTCTCCTGGAACGGACTATGCTCGTAATCCGAGGTCCTACTGTATAAAAGCTTTTTACACACTAAGAGCCGGAGAGATCTATCAAACAGGCAGCTGGGTGAATCCCGACAATATGGGATCCTTCTGGAGCGGCTATGTGATGTCAGCTGACAGCAGGCCTTTTCCCGCTGTTGACTGATTCTGGGTCCCAGGAGAGCAAAAGTTAAAGGGGTTGTAAAGGTAAAAAAAAAATGTTTCCCTAAATATCTTCCTTTTACCTTAGTGCAGTCCTCCTTCACTTATCTCATCCTTCCATTTTGCTTTTAAATGTCCTTCTTTCTTCTGAGAAATCCACACTTCCTGTTCTTCTGTCTGTAACTCCACACAGTAATGCGAGGCTTTCTCCCTGGTGTGGAGTGTCGTGCTCGCCCCCTCCCTTGGACTACTGGAGAGTCAGGACGTCCACTAACACACGGCTCCTTTCTCTATCTGCAACGTAGAGAGCGTCCTGACTCTCCTGTAGTCCAAGGGAGGGGGCGAGCTCAACACTCCACACCAGGGAGAAAGCCTCGCATTTTTATTTATTTTTTTAAATACTCTGTCCTACAGATCAGGTGTAATAACACTATAGCTCATGGACAGCTTCAGGCAAACTGTGGCCCCCATAGCCACCTGAGATATTCTGGGGGGGTTCTTTATGTTGTACACAACCCTTAGGAGCCACCAATTCCTTATAAAAAAAAAAAGGGAAAGTGTGGGCACCTGGTAAGAGGCTGTAGGCCAGCTGAGCTTAGACGTATATACTCGAGTATAAGCCGACCCGAATATAAGCCGAGGCACCTAATTTTACCACAAAAAAATGGGAAAGGGTATTGACTCGAGTATAAGCCTAGGGTGTCCATCTGCATGCCTCACTGTGTCCATGACTAGACTGACGTTTAACATGGGAGTCTATGGAAGGGCTACATGGGATGTGTGCCAAGTTCTGGGTCCAGGGGACCTACGGCCGGTCGGTACCGGGTCCCCAAAGTCCCTGGAGAAATAACGTTTAACATGGGAGTCTATGGAAGGGGTGCCCGGCTTTGAAAAATCATTGCCTCCTGGCCAACAAACTTTGCACACTTGTAGAGGAAGAGTGGGGGCTACATGTGTGCCAAGTTTGGGGTCCAGGGGACCTACAGCCAAGCTGGTACTGGGTCCCCAAAGTCCCAGGGATCAGTCGCAAAAAGGTGACTCGAGTATAAGCCGAGGGGGACATTTTCCAAACAAAAAAATGTGCTAAAAAACACGGCTTAGGTCCCTTGCACACTGGGGCGTTTTTCATGCGGTACAGCGCTAAAAATAGCGCTGCTATACCGCATGAAGAATCATGCCCTGTAGTGTTCAATGTGAAAGCCCGAAGGCTTTCACATTGAAGCGGTGCGCTAGCAGGAGCGCACCAAAAGTCCTGCTAGCCGCATCTTTACTGCGGTATAGGAGCGGTGAACACTCCTATATCGCGCCTTCCCATTGAAATCAATGGGAAGGCGCGGTAATACCGCCCGCAACGCGGGCGGTATTGACCCTTTTTCGGCCGCTTGCGGAGGTTAAAACCTCACCGCTAGCGCCCGAATATCGCGGTAAATACAACGGTATAGCCGCGCTACAAATAGCCGCGCTATACCGTCACCGCGGCTCCACGCTGCAATGTGAAAGCAGCCTTATACTCGAGTATATACGGTATGTCTGTAGCGGAGAATGCTATCCTTCATTCACTTTGCAGTGTTTTGTATGAGTGAAGATGTCCTGCAGATGTTCTTATATTCCATTGTGCTCTTGTATTCCCAGAACTGTCTGCAATGATTCGGGGCGCCCACGATAGACAATTGGTCCTCGTTAAGGACTACGAGGCGGAGGAAATGGAAGGAATCCTCGCAGACTACTTTACGGTCACTTTCCCGTCATTGTAACTCAAAAAAAATTGTGTGATGTAATAAAAGTTTATTTTTTCGGGCTTTTCTTTTTATTTATATGTATGTTCCTTGAAGAATGAAGAGAACGGCCGATCGTTATTCTAATACGCTCGTTCACAGGATAAGAAGCCCCCCGTAAATCGGATCCGCGATCTCTCTGTCTGAGGTTCACCACCCACTCCTGATTGTTTTTGTCTGTACAATACATGGCTGAACTTTCATATACCGTATTTAATGGCGTATACCGCGCACTTTTTTGCCCTGAAAATCAGGGCAAAATCGTGGGTGCCAATACCCGCTTTCCCGCGCCGAGTTTTGAATACTACGCCGACATATACCGAGCGCAGTACACTCGGGTATAGTCGGGCAGTCTTGGCACCTTCCGCGCTGACGTCCTGGACGTACAGGACGTGAGCGCGAGTGTTGCCGAGCCTGCCCGACAATACACGAGTGTACTGCGCTCTGTATATGTCGGCGCAGTATTCAAACTCGGCGCGGGAAACGAGCGGGGAGGACGCCGCAGAAGGACGCCGGACCCGACGAAGAGGACACCTGAGGCCCGCAGACGGACCCCAGACCCGACGAAGAGGACACCCGAAGCCGCAGACGGACGCCGGACCCGACGAGGCCGCCGATGGACGCCGCGCAAGACACCAAAACTGTAAGTACAAAATAAACTTTTTTTCCACAGGATTGGGGGCCACTTTAGGGGTGCGCGGTATACGCGGGAGCGCGTTATACCGCGATAAATACGGTACACTCAGCGGATACTTTATTAGGTACACTTTGCTAGTACAGAGGAACCTTGGATTACGAGTATAATCCGTTCCAGGAGAATCTTCGTAATCCAAAGCACTGGCATATCAAAGCGAGTTTCCCCATAGACGTCAATGAAAACGAAAATAATTCTTTCCGCATTGACTTCAATGGGATGCAATGCTGCATGCGGGCATAGGCAGGGGGGGCGGCGCTGGAGAGCCTCGGAAACGGCTGAAAAGGCCTGAGGACACTTTGGCTGACCTTGGCAAACCTCGGAAAGACTTCCTACCCGAGATTCGCCGAGATTAGCTGTGCTGTCCTCGGGCTTGTCTGAACTGCTCTGCTCGGCTCCGGCACCCCCCACCTCAAGCCAAACGTGGCACTGCACACGGCTTTGGCTTGAATCCGGCTCGTTTTGTGAGACAACCCTCACAAACTGAGTCATGATTTTTTTTAAATACACATAGTTAGATTCAGAAAGAGTTAGGCCGGCTTATCAGTAGATAAGCCGACCTAACTCAGAATCTACGCCGACTTATGTTTAAGCGTATGCTCAAACAGAGATACGCTTAAACATATCTAAGATGAGCCGGCTTGCGCCGTCCTATCTTAGATTGCAATATTTTGGATGGCCGCTAGGTGGCGCTTCCATTGCGGTCAGCGTAGAATATGTAAATGAGGAGATACGCCGATTCACGAACGTACACCCGGCCGACGCAGTACTTTTACGCCATTTACGTTAGAGATAGGCCGCCTAATGTTAGAGCTTGGCCCTACATGGAATAGTAATGTCAAGTATGGCCGCCGTTCCCGCGTAGAAATTCGAATTTTTTACATTGTTTGCGTAATTCGTCCGTGAATCGGGATTTACGTCGTTTACGTCCACGTCAAAATCAATAGGCCCGTGTGGCGTACTTGGCCGCAATGCACACGGGGAAGTGTAGGCGCCCGGCGCATGCGCAGTAAACGTAATAAACGTAAGGTCAAGCCCCATTAACATAAAACACGCCCCCCCCCAAACACATTTGAATTAGGCGCCCTTACACCCGCCGATTTAGGCTACGCCGCCGTAACTTAGCAGGTAAGTACATTGTGAATCATGTACTTGCCTAGCTAACTTACGGCAGCTAGATAAGTTATGCGAGTGCTTTGGATTACGAGCGTTCACCTGGAACAGATTATCCTTGTAATCCAAAGTTCCACTCTGTTCCTAAAGCAGTGATGGCGAACCTTGGCACCCCAGATGTTTTGGAACTACATTTTCCATGATGCCCATCTTCACTGCTGAGTGCATGAGCATCATGGGAAATGTAGTTCCAAAACATCTGGGGTGCCAAGGTTCACCATCACTGTCAGCAACAATACTCAGGTAGGCCGTAGCGTTTAAACCATGCTCAATTGGTACTAAGGGGCCCAAATTGTGCCAAGAAAATATCCCCACCACCACCACCACCAACCTGAATCGGTGATACAAGGCAGGATGGGTCCAAGCGCCAAATTCTGACCCCACCATCTTGAATTTCGCAGCTGAAATCCAGACTCATCAGACCAGGCAACGTTTCTCCAATCTTCTAATTGTAGCCTTAGGCCCAGATTCTCAAAGGGCTTACGACGGCGCAACGCAATGTACGCCATCGTAAGTCCTAATCTGGGCCGTCGTATCTATGCGACTGATTCTTAGAATCAGTTACGCATAGATAACCATTAGATCCGACAGGCGTAAGGCTCTTACGCTGTCGGATCTTAAATGCAATTTTTTTTTTCGCCGTTGAGTATGCAAATTAGCAACATACGCAAATTCCCGAACGTACGCGCGGTCGACGCAGTGAAGTTACGACGTTTACGTTAGATTTGCGACGCGTAAAGTTGCCCCCGCTATATGAGGGGCAACCAATGTTAAGTATGGCCGTCGTTCCCGCGTCAAAATTTAAAAATGTACATCGTTTGCATAAGTCGTCCGTGAATGGGGCTGGACGCCATTTACATTCACGTCTAAACCAATGACGTCCTTGCGACGTCATTTAGCGCAATGCACGTCGGGAAATTTTAGGGACGGCGCATGCGCAGTACGTTCGGCGCGGGGACGCGCCTAATTTAAATGATCCACGCCCCCTACCCGGCTCATTTGAATTAGGCGGGCTTGCGCCGGGGGGATTTACGCTACGCCGCCGCAACTTTACAGGCAAGTTCTTTGTGAATAAAGCACTTGCCTGTAAAAACTTGCGGCGGCGTAACGTAAATGACATACGTTACGCCGCCGCAGTTTTACGCCCATCTACGAGAATCTGGGCCTTAGTTTCCTGTTCTTAGCTAAAAGGAGTGGCACCCGGTGTGGTCTTCTGCTGTAGGCCATCTGCTTCAAGGTTCGACGTGTTGCACGTTCAGAGATGGGATTCTGCAAACTTTGGTTGTAACGAGTGGTTATTTGGGTAAGGCCCCTTTCACACTACTGCAACTTCAAAGTCGCACTATTTTGCCATGACTTTAGGAAATGCCTGTGTAAACTTGAGGTCTAGTGACGTCATCGCAACTCGGCCAGTCAGACGGCCAGAATGGGCAAACCCAGAGGGAAGCTCTGGCAGCATGGCGCTGGTGGGCTTTGGTTTAAGGCAGTGATGGCGAACCTAGGCACCCCACATGTTTTGGAACTACATTTCCCATGATGCTTATGCACTCTGCAGTGTAGTTGAGCATCATGGGAAATGTAGTTTCAAAACATCTGGGGGTGCCAAGGTTCGCCATCACTGGTTTAACCGCTTCCATACCGGGCTTTTATACCCACCTCCATACCGGGCCTATTCCGGCACTTCTCTCCTACATGTACAAATCATAATTTTTTTGCTAGAAAATTACGCAGAACCCCCAAACATTATATATACATTTTTTTTAGCAGACACCCTAGGGAATAAAAGGACAGTCATTGCAACGTTTTATCTTGCACGGTATTTGTGCAATAATTTTTCAAGCGCCTTTTTTTTGGAAAAAAATTGTTTCATGAATTAAAAAAATAACAAAACAGTAAAGTTAGCCCATTTTTTTTGTAAAATATGAAAGATGATGTTACACCGAGTAAATAGATACCTAACATGTCACGCTTTAAAATTGCACACACTCATGGAATGGCGCCAAACTTCGGTACTTAAAAATCTCCATAGGCAACGCTTTGAAATTTTTTACAGGTTACCAGTTTAGATTTACAGAGGAGATCTAGTGCTGGAATTGTTGCTGGCACTCTAACGCACGCGGCGATACCTCACATATGTGGTTTAAACGGCGTTTACATATGCCGGCGGGACTTGCGTGTGCGTTCGCTTCTGCGCGCGAGCTACTGGGGACAGGGGCGTTAAAAAAAAAATTATATATTTTTTTTTTTTTTTACATATTTATTTCTTTTTTTACACTTTTTTTTTTATTTTTATTTTTTTTATTATCACTTTTATTCCTATTACAAGGAATGTAAACATCCCTTGTAATAGGAATGTGTGTGACAGGTCCTCTTTATGGAGAGATGTGGGGTCAATAAGACCCCACATCTCTCCTCCAGGCTGGAAAGCATGAAATCGGTGAAAAAAAATTCACCAATCTCATGCTTACTGTTGCTTAGCAGCCGCGGCTTTATTTACTTACGGGGACCCGGGCGTGACGTCATCACATCGCGCCCGGGTCCTCCGATGGTCATAGAGATGACTGGTGACCATCTGGTCACCAGTCATCTCTATGCTTCCTGCCAGCGCTTGACGATTCGTTCTCCGGGCCCCCGATGGCACAGGAGAGCCCGGAGAAGCACCGGATGGCAGCGGGAGGGGGGGGGGGGATGTCCCCTCCCGCCGCCTGTAAGAACGATCTAGCGGCACTAGAATCGCCGGCAGAAGAGAAGGATATCTGAATGATGCCTCTAGCTGCAGGCATCATTCAGATATCCCCCCACAAAGCCCAGGACGTCAAATGACGCCCACCCGGATCGTTAGAGGTCCTTTGTGGACGTCATTTGACAATGGGCCGGGCGGGAAGTGGTTAAGGCAAGGATTCTCGAACTACGGCCCTCCAGCTGTTGCGGAACTACACATCCCATGAGGCATTGTAAAACTCTGACATTCACAGACATGATGGGAATTGCAGTTCCTGAACAACTGGAGAGCCGTAGTTTAAGGTAAGGCTCTCAAAATGCGCTAGTATGCAATGCATACTAGCAAATTTTCTCTCTGCAAGGCAACGTCATAATGTATTTTATCCCCCCCCCCCTCTCTCTTCTTTTACCAAGTTTACTACGGCTATAATGTGTGGAATTTCAAGGTCATTGAGGCCTTACTCATACCATACAGTGCCTTCAAAAAGTATTCATACCCCTTGAAATTTTCCACACTTTGTCATGTTACAACCAAAAGCGTAAATGTATTTTATGTGATAGACCAACACAAAGTGGCACATAATTATACAGTGGAAGGAAAATGATAAATGGTTTTCAACATTTTTTTTTACAAATAAATATGTTAAAGGTGTGTGGGGGGGCATTTGTACTCAGCCCCCTTTACTCTGATACCCCCAACTAAAATCTAGTGGAATCAATTGCCTTCAGAAGTCACCTAATTGGTAAATAGAGTCCACCTGTGTGTCTTTTAATCTCAGTATAAATACAGCTGTTCTTTGAAGCCCTCAGAGGTTTGTTAGAGAACCTTAGTGAGCAAACAGCATCATGAAGGCCAAGGAACACACCAGACAGGTCAGGGATAAAGTTGTGGAGAAGTATAAAGCAGGGTTAGGTTATAGAAAAATATCCCAAGCTTTGAACATCTCACGGAGCTCTGTTCAATCCATCATCCGAAAATGGAAAGCGTATGGCACAACTGCAGACCTACCAAGACATGGCCGTCCACCTAAACTGACCGGGCCGGACAAGGAGAGAATTCATCAGAGAATCAGCCAAGAGGCCCATGGTAACTCTGGAGGAGCTGCAGAGATCCACAGCTCAGGGGGGAGAATCTGTCCACAGGACAACTATTAGTGGTCTCTCCACAAATCTGCCCTTTATGGAAGAGTGGCAAGAAGAAAGAAAGACATAAGAAGTCCTGTTTGCGACGTCAATTACCGCAATGTGCATCGGGAAATTTTAGGGACGGCGCATGCGCAGTACGTTCGGCGCGGGAACGTGCCTAATTTAAATAATCCACGCCCCCTACGGGATCATTTGAATTACGAGCGCTTATGCCGGCCCCTTTTACGCTACGCCGCCGCAACTTTACAGGCAAGTACTTTGTGAATCAAGCACTTGCCCGTAAAACTTGCGGAGGCGTAACGTAAATGTCGCTCGTTACGCCGCCGCAGTTTTGCACACCCCTACCTGAATCCACCCCTATGTGTAGCGAAGATTTAACACTGCACATCACCCTGAACACACCATCCCCACTGTGAAACATGGCGGTGGCAGCATCATATGGGTCGGGGAATGCGTTTCTTCAGCAGGGACAGGGAAGCTGGTCAGAGTAGATGGAAAGATGGATGGAGACAAATACAGGACAATCTTAGAAGAAAACCTGTTATGCCTCGTACGTACAAGATACGAAAATTGTAAGTACAATTTCCTCCAACAAAACGATCTGCTGATTTTCAGATCGTTAGTATGGTACTTGCAACAGTCATTTCTGTTTTTTCATCAGACAAAAGCTGGATATGCAAACTATAATTTTTTTTGTCGTACGTGAACTTGAAGCGGGAGTTCACCCGAAAAAAAATTTTAACCTTACATTGAGGCTCATTTTGTGAAGGGGAATCGGGTAGTTTTTTTTTAAAATCAAAGCTGTACTTACCATTTTAGAGAGCGATCTTCTCCGCCGCTTCCGGGTATGGTCTTCGGGACTGGGCGTTCCTATTTGATTGACAGTCTTCCGACGGTCACATACATCGCGTCACGAGTAGCCGAAAGTCGGTGCGGCTCTATACGGCGCCTGCGCACCGACGTTCGGCTACTTTCGGAAAATCGTGACGCGATGTATGCGACCGTCGGAAGCCTGTCAATCAAATAGGAACGCCCAGTCCCGCAGCCCATAACCGGAAGCGGCGGAGAAGATCGCTCTCTAAAACGGGAAGTACGGCTTCGATTTTAAAAAAACTACACGATTCCCCTAATCAAAATGAGCCTCAATCTAATATTAAAAATTAAGTTTTCGGGTGAACCTCCACTTTAACGCTCAATTTTCGTTTAATTAGCAAGGGCTTCGTATGAAAAAAAAAAAAATGGCAAAACTACATATGCTCAGAAACTAAAAAATACATACAAAACTAGTCAACACATTGCGTCACTTCTGAAGCTGTATTGTGTCGTACGGGAATATTCGTATGGCGAGTAACCTCTTGACTTTCGACATGAAACCAGAATGCTACAAAAAGCGGATGTTCACTCGTCCGAAAATATGATGGTGTGTACGCGGCTTTAGAGTCTGCAAAAGACTTGAGGCTGGGGTGGAGGTTCATCTTCCAGCAGGACAACGACCCTAAAGTACAGCCAGAGCTACAATGGAATGGTTTAGATCAAAGCACATTCATGTGTTAGAATGGCCCAGTCACAGTCCAGACCTAAATCACATTGAGAATCTGTGGCAAGACCTGAAAATTGCTGATCACAGACGCTCTCCATCCAATCTGACAGAGCTTGAGATATTTTACAAAGAAGAAGAAGAATGGGCAGAAATGTTCCTCTCTAGATGGGCAAAGCTGGTAGAGACCCCCCCAAAAAGACTTGCAGCTGTAATTGTAGAGAAAGGGGGTTCTACAAAGTATTGACTCCGGGGGGCGCCATACAAATGCCCCTTCCCCCCACACTTTTCATGTATTTGTAAAAAAAAAAAAAGTTGAAAACCATTTATCATTTTCCTTCCACTTCACAATTATGTGACACTTTGTGTTGGTCCATCACATAAAATCCCAATAAAATACATTTACGTTTTTGGTTGTAACATGACAACATGTGGAACATTTCAAGGGGTATGAATACTTTTTTAAGCCACTGTAGGTGCAAAAAAACTGCTGGAAAAATGTGCAAATGTGACATGCATAGAATATTTTAGGCTTGTTCACACCATGTGCAGAGAAGTGTTTTTCTAACGAAGATTTCTGCAAGGACACAGGAAAGGAAAAAACGTTTCTGTGTGTTCTGTTCACACCCTAACCTTGGCGTCATCTTTTATTTTATTTTTTTTTTGCACAGAAATATAAAACGTTATGCAAATAATGCACAAAGAAAACAATTAGGGTTGGTTTACTAAACCTGGAGTGTGCAAAGAAACACCATCAGTCTACCCCCCCTTACGTCAGGTGCCCCCGTCAGAGTCTACCCCCCCCTTACGTCAGGTGCCCCCATCAGTCTACCCCCCCTTACGTCAGGTGCCCCCGTCAGTCTACCCCCCCCCTTACGTCAGGTGCCCCCGTCAGAGTCTACCCCCCCCCTTACGTCAGGTGCCCCCATCAGTCTACCCCCCCTTACGTCAGGTGCCCCCGTCAGTCTACCCCCCCCCCTTACGTCAGGTGCCCCCGTCAGAGTCTACCCCCCCTTACGTCAGGTGCCCCCGTCAGTCTACCCCCCTTACGTCAGGTGCCCCCGTCAGTCTACCCCCCCCTTACGTCAGGTGCCCCCGTCAGTCTACCCCCCCCTTACGTCAGGTGCCCCCGTCAGTCTACCCCCCCCTTACGTCAGGTGCCCCCGTCAGTCTACCCCCCCCTTACGTCAGGTGCCCCCGTCAGTCTACCCCCCCCTTACGTCAGGTGCCCCCGTCAGTCTACCCCCCCCTTACGTCAGGTGCCCCCGTCAGTCTACCCCCCCTTACGTCAGGTGCCCCCGTCAGTCTACCCCCCCTTACGTCAGGTGCCCCCGTCAGTCTACCCCCCCTTACGTCAGGTGCCCCCGTCAGTCTACCCCCCCTTACGTCCGGTGTCCCTGTCAGTCTCCCCCCTTACATCAGGTGCCCCCGTCAGTCTCCCCCTTACATCAGGTGTCCCCGTCAGTCTCCCCCCTTACATCAGGTGTCCCCGTCAGTCTCCCCCCTTACATCAGGTGCCCCCGTCAGTCTCCCCCCTTACATCAGGTGTCCCCGTCAGTCTCCCCCCTTACATCAGGTGCTCCCATCAGAGTCTACCCCCTTATATCAGGTGCCCCCGTCAGTCTCCCCCCCTTACATCAGGTGCCCCTGTCAGTCTCCCCCCCTTACATCAGGTGCCCCCATCAGAGTCTACCCCCTTACATCAGGTGCCCCCGTCAGTCTACCCCCTTACATCAGGTGCTCCCATCAGAGTCTACCCCCTTATATCAGGTGCCCCCTCAGAGTCTACCCCCTTACATCAGGTGCCCCCGTCAGTCTCCCCCCCTTACATCAGGTGCCCACGTCAGTCTCCCCCCTTACATCAGGTGCCCCCGTCAGAGTCTACCCCCCCTTACATCAGGGGCCCCAGTCAGCATTTCCCCCTACATCAGGTGGCCCTGTCAGAGTCCCCCCCTTTACATCAGGTGCTCCCCCATCAGAGTTACCCCCCCCCCCCCCCCCCCAACATCAGGTACCACAAACAAAGTGTCCCTCCTTCCCCCTTAACTCACAGATCAAACACTAAAACCACCTCCTTTCTCTCACCAGTCTTCACTCTCCTGCAATGCCGCTCTGACACTGAGCTGTACCGGCTTCTCCATCGCTTCCTGCAGGCTGGAGAGAGAACAACAACCCATTCTCTCTCCAGCTATCTTCGGGAGCCACAGTCCGGTCTGAATAAAGTGTCCGGTTTTCAGGCAGACTGAGAACCGGACTGTCCGGGTGAACCCCAGACAGACGGCAAACCTAAAATCAACCCTATTGTGTCATGTGAATTTTTTTCACATTATACCAGTGTTACGGTGTGAACAAAGCACATACAAAACAAAAAAAAAATTGTATTATGTGTGCCCTTGAAGAGACAGGTGCAGAAAAACGCACATCTCTGCCCATGGCGTGAACAAGCCCTTAGAACTCCAGTGCCCCCAACAGGTCATGTTTTCAGGCTTTGCATTATTTTGCACAGGTGATTTGATCAGTTTCACTGCCTTAGTAATTACCACAGCTGTTTTATCTGAGGGAAACCCTGAAAACATGACCTGTTGGGGCACCTTAACGCCCGCCGCACGACTATATACGTCCGCAAAATGGCACGGACAGGCAGATGGGCGTATATATACGTCCCTGCCTTCTAGCGGGTGGGGGGTCCGATCGGGACACCCCCCCCCGCGGGCGGATTCCCTCGGGGAGCAATCGTGGAAGACGGCGCGGCTATTCGTTTATAGCCGCTCCGTCGCGATCGCTCCCCGGAGCTGAAGAACGGGGAGAGCCGTATGTAAACACGGCTTCCCCGTGCTTCACTGTGGCGGCTGCATCGATCGAGTGATCCCCTTTATAGGGAGACTCGATCGATGACGTCAGTCCTACAGCCACACCCCCCTACAGTTGTAAACACACACTAGGTGAACCCTAACTCCTACAGCGCCACCTGTGGTTAACTCCCAAACTGCAACTGTCATTTTCACAATAAACAATGCTATTTAAATGCATTTTTTGCTGTAAAAATTACAATGGTCCCAAAAATGTGTCAAAATTGTCCGAAGCGTTCGCCATAATGTCGCAGTCACGAAAAAAAAATCGCTGATCGCCGCCATTAGTAGTAGAATTTTTTTTTTTAATAAAAATGCAATAAAACTATCCCCTATTTTGTAAACGCTATAAATTTAGCGCAAACCAACCGATAAACGCTTATTGCGATTTTTTTTTACCAAAAATAGGTAGAAGAATACGTATCGGCCTAAACTGAGGAAAAAAAATGTTTTTATATATTTTTGGGGGATATTTATTATAGCAAAAAGTAAAAAATATTGCATTTTTTTCAAAATTGTCGCTCTATTTTTTTTTATAGCGCAAAAAATAAAAACCGCAGAGGTGATCAAATACCACCAAAAGAAAGCTCTATTTGTGGGGGAAAAAAGGACGCCAATTTTGTTTGGGAGCCACATCGCACGACCGCGCAATTGTCTGTTAAAGCGACACAGTGCCGAAATCGCAAAACCTGGCCTGGGCATTTAGCTGCAAAATGGTCCGGGGCTTAAGTGGTTAAAGACTGGAGTTGAGAAACACTGCATTAGAGCACGTGTTAAACTTGGAGACCCAAGTGCTGAATCCGGCCTGCCAGGCCATTTCATGTGGCCCTCACACCTCTCCTGCAGCAGCCCCCCTTGTAAGAAAATAAATGGCTGCACATCCAGGAATTCCAATTGCCTTTTATTGTTCAAAGTGATAATACAAAAGACACCAACACGAGGTCACAGACGTGTTTTACACATACATCTTGTGCTTAATCAATGATTAAGCACAAGATGTATGTGTGAAATGTGTCTACGTGACCTCGTGTTGGTGTCTTTGGTGTTATCACCTTGAACAATAAAAGGCAATCGGAATTCCTGGATGTGCAGCCATTTATTTTCTTACAAGTTTCTCACGGAGGCGGGCCGGGGCTGCCACTCTATGAGACATTCCACCTCAGGTTCTCATTATACACCTGGGAGCAGTGGCTCTTTTTCTTTGTATATTCCCTTGTCTCAGCAGCAGAGAGGAGAGCAGAACTCCTCCCACAGATCCTGCGCCCCTCTGTGCAGGGAAGAGAGCAGAACTCCTCCCACAGATCCTGCGCCCCTCTGTGCAGGGAGGAGAGCAGAACTCCTCCCACAGATCCTGCGCCCCTCTGTGCAGGGAAGAGAGGAGAACTCCTCCCACAGATCCTGCGCCCCTCTGTGCAGGGAAGAGAGCAGAACTCCTCCCACAGATCCTGCGCCCCTCTGTGCAGGGAAGAGAGCAGAACTCCTCCCACAGATCCTGCGCCCCTCTGTGCAGGGAAGAGAGCAGAACTCCTCCCACAGATCCTGCGCCCCTCTGTGCAGGGAAGAGAGCAGAACTCCTCCCACAGATCCTGCGCCCCTCTGTGCAGGGAGGAGAGCAGAACTCCTCCCACAGATCCT
Source organism: Rana temporaria (assembly GCF_905171775.1). Lineage (NCBI taxonomy): Eukaryota > Metazoa > Chordata > Amphibia > Anura > Ranidae > Rana > Rana temporaria. The sequence goes on along the minus strand of NC_053492.1, from coordinate 467,188,113 downwards.
GCACCCCTCTGTGCAGGGAAGAGAGGAGAACTCCTCCCACAGATCCTGCGCCCCTCTGTGCAGGGAAGAGAGGAGAACTCCTCCCACAGATCCTGCGCCCCTCTGTGCAGGGAAGAGAGCAGAACTCCTCCCACAGATCCTGCGCCCCTCTGTGCAGGGAAGAGAGCAGAACTCCTCCCACAGATCCTGCGCCCCTCTGTGCAGAGAAGAGAGCAGAACTCCTCCCACAGATCCTGCGCCCCTCTGTGCAGGGAAGAGAGCAGAACTCCTCCCAGAGATCCTGCGCCCCTCTGTGCAGGGAAGAGAGCAGAACTCCTGCCACAGATCCTGCGCCCCTCTGTGCAGGGAGGAGAGCAGAACTCCTGCCACAGATCCTGCGCCCCTCTGTGCAGGGAAGAGAGCAGAACTCCTGCCACAGATCCTGCGCCCCTCTGTGCAGGGAAGAGAGCAGAACTCCTCCCACAGATCCTGTGCCCCTCTGTGCAGGGAAGAGAGCAGAACTCCTCCCACAGATCCTGCGCCCCTCTGTGCAGGGAAGAGAGCAGAACTCCTCCCACAGATCCTGCGCCCCTCTGTGCAGGGAAGAGAGCAGAACTCCTCCCACAGATCCTGCGCCCCTCTGTGCAGGGAAGAGAGCAGAACTCCTCCCACAGATCCTGCGCCCCTCTGTGCAGGGAAGAGAGCAGAACTCCTCCCACAGATCCTGCGCCCCTCTGTGCAGGGAAGAGAGCAGAACTCCTCCCACAGATCCTGCGCCCCTCTGTGCAGGGAAGAGAGCAGAACTCCTCCCACAGATCCTGCGCCCCTCTGTGCAGGGAAGAGAGCAGAACTCCTCCCACAGATCCTGCGTACAGCCAGAGCTACAATGGAATGGTTTAGATCAGGGGTGGGCAATTATTTTTTCGATGGGGCCACATGAGAAACTAAAAATATGTTGGAGGGTCGGGCCAAAAGGCTAAACTCAATACTGCATAAAATCAATTGTATTTCTTTATAAAAAGCAGTAAATATAATTGTTGGACAACTGGTACGAGTACTTGTTATAGTTAAACAATGAAAAAGTGAGGTTGCCTTACAAGAAAAAAAATTTAATTTATTAAACAAAATTTCCCAAAACAATGAACATTTTTCACTATTTGTGACTCATATTAGTGAAAATTTCCAGAGAGGATCAGAGACTGCGGACATGATACCAGAGAGGATCAGAGACTGCAGACATTGTCCCCATAAAGTCCTGCCAAACAACAATGTATGCCGTGTCATAAATTATGGTTTATGTATGTCTTATTGTCTTAGCAGAACTCCTCCCACAGATCCTGCACCCCTCTGTGCAGGGAAGAGAGAACTCCTCCCACAGATCCTGCGCCCCTCTGTGCAGGGAGGAGGGCATAACTCCTCCCACAGATCCTGCGCCCCTCTGTGCAGGGAGGAGGGCATAACTCCTCCCACAGATCCTGCGCCCCTCTGTGCAGGGAGGAGGGCATAACTCCTCCCACAGATCCTGCACCCCTCTGTGCAGGGAAGAGAGAACTCCTCCCACAGATCCTACACCCCTCTGTGCATCTGCAGCACTCCCTGGTCTTCTCATTTAGCAGACTCCAGCCTTCTGCTGATCCTCCTCTAGAGCATGGGTCTTTTAAACTATGGCCCTCCAGTTGTTCAGGAACTACAATTCCCATCATGCCTAGTCGTGTCTGTGATTGTCAGTGTGTTCCAATGCCTCACGGGATGTGTAGTTCTGCAACAGCTGGAGGGCCGTAGTTTGCATATCCCTGCTCTAGACCCTGCACATTCTGTGTCTCATCAGTTCTGCCTCTAGCTTCTTCCTCCCAGTAGGGATGAGTTTAGAGTTTGAGTCAAGCATTGCCTATTCGGTGAACAATTTAGGGTGTGAGCGGCAAATTCGAAAAGCCGCGGAACACCCTGTAAAAGTCTAATTTTAAAGGCCAATATGCAAGTTATTGTCCTAAAAAGTGTTTAGGAACCCGGGTCCTGCCCCAGAGGGACATGTATCAATGCAAAAAAAAAAATATATAAATAAGTTTAAAAAAAAAAAAAAAAACACGTTTTTTTTTCGAGAGCAGTGATTTTAATAATGCTTAAAGTGAAACAAAAATGAAATATTCCTTTAAAATTTCATACCCGGGGTGGGGGGGGGGTGTATAGTATGCCTATGAAGTAGCGCATGTTTCCCGTGGTTAGAACTGTCCCTGCATAAGGAAAAAAAAGTCATTTAAAATCACTCGCTGCTATAATGAATTGTCGGCTCCCAGCAATACAGAGAAAAGTCATTCATATAAAAAATAAGCACGTGGGGGTTCCCCCAAATTCAATTACTAGGCCCTTGAGGTCTGGTATAGATATTAAGGGGAACCCCGCGTAAAAAAAAAAAAATTATAACGTGGGGTTTCACCTAAATATCCATTCCAGACCCTTCAGGTCTACCCCAAATTTAAAAAAAAATGGCGTGGAGTTCCCCCAAAAATCCACACCAGACCCCTTATCCGAGCATGCAACCTGGCAGGCCGCAGGAAAAGATGGGGGACGAGAGCGCACCATGTCCCCAGTGGTTGTGGGGGTCTGCGGGCGGGGGGCTTATCGGAATCATTGTACCTCTAACATTTCACTAAGAAAGTGTAAAGAATTGTAAAAAAAATAAAAAAATAAAATAAACACACAAACACATCTTGGAGAAAGTCCTTTATTAAAAAAAAAAAAAAAAAAAGAAAAGAAAAAACCCAGCGGTGGATTTTTTTTAAAATAAAAGGACTCTCCACAGTGTGTGCGTTTTATCTTTACAATTCTTTACACCTTTCTTAGTGAAATGGTAGAGGTACAATGTACCCCATTACAAATTCACAGGGGGGGGGTCAGGATCTGGGGGTCCCCTTTGTTAAAGGGGTCTTCCAGATTCCAATAAGCCTCCTGCCCGCAGACCCCCACAACCACCGGGCAAGGGTTGTGGGGATGAGGCCCTTGTCCCCATCAACATGGGCACAGGGTGCTTTGAGGGGGTCACAGACCCCCAAAGCATCCTCCCAATGTTGAGGGCATGTGGCCTGGTACGGTTCAGGAGGGGGGGGCACTCTCGTCCCCCCCTCTTTTTCCTGCAGCCTGCCAGGTTGTGTGCTTGAATAAGGGGGTCTGGTGTGGATTTTTTTGGGGGGGGGGGGGACTCCAATTTTTTTTTTAATTTGGGGTGGAGTGCCCCTTAAATTCCACACCAGACCTGAAGGGTCTGGAATAGATATCTGGGAGGAACCCCACGTCTTTTTTTTTACATTTGACGCAGGGTTCCCCTTAATATCCATACCAGACCTAAAGGGCCTGGTAATTGAATTTGGGGAGACCCCCACGGGAGCCAACAATTCATTATAGCCGCAAGTGATTTTTAAATGACTATTTCCCTTCAGAAATTACACTTTGTGCAGAGACAGTTCTAAGCACGGGAAACATGCTCTATTTCATTTCACAGGCATACTATACACCCCCCCAGATACAAAATTTAAAGGAATATTTCACTTTTATTGTTTCACTTTAAGCATTATTAAAATCATTGCTCATGGATTTTTTTTTTTTGCATTGATACATGTCCCCTGGGGCAGGACCCGGGTCCCCAAACACTTGCATATTAGCCTTTAAAATTAGCACTTTAGATTTCAAATGTTCGAGTCCCATAGACTTTAACGGGGTTCTAAAGTTCACACAAACTTTTGGTCTGTTCGCAGGTTCTGGTGCGAACCGAACGGATGGGGGGGGGGGGGTGTTGGGCTCATCCCGACCTCCCAGCAGCACAAGGCAAGGAAGGTGCACTGTGATGGAAGGGGTGGGGGGGCTCTTGACATCTTATGTAAAGGAGAGAGTGGGGTATTGCAGACATCTAGGGCTAGATTCAGGTAGAATTAGGCGGGCGTAGCGTATCTCATGAAAAACTACGCCGCCGTAAGTTTGAGCAGCAAGTCCTGTATTCACATAGAACTTGCGCTGAAACTTACGGCGGCGCAGTGTAACTGGGCCGGCGTAAGCCCGCCTAATTCAAAATAGGCTGGTTGGGGGCGTGTTCTATGTAAAATACTAGTGACCCCACGTATTTGACGTTTTTAATTAACGGCGTCCGTGGACCTATCCCAGTGTGCATGCTCCAAATGACGTCGGCAAATCGTCATGCTTTCGACGTGAACGTAAATTACGGCCAGCCCCATTCGCGGACGAGTTACGCAAACGACGTAAAATTTTTCAATTTCGACGCGGGAACGACGGCCATACTTAACATTGGCTGCGCCATGTATTTGGTGGAATAACTTTACGCCTGAAAACCCCTTACGTAAACGGCGTATCTTTACTGCGACGTCCGGGCGTACGTTCGTGAATCCGCGTATCTAGCCGATTTACATATTCTATGCGTAAATCAGCGTACACGCCCCTAGCGGGCAGCGTAAGTATGCAGTTAAGATACGACGGCGTAGGAGACTTACGCCGGTCGTATCTTAGCAACATTTAAGCGTATCTCAGTTTGAGCATATGCTTAAAGTTGCGACGGCGGGGGATTCGGACTTACGACGGCGTATCTACCGATACGCCCGTCGTAAGTCTATGTGAATCTACCCCCTAGTCTTACAAATACAACCGGCCCTTTTGAGGGCAACCATAATGCTGATGCAGCCCCGCAATGAAATGGAGTTTGACACCCCTTCATTAGAGTCATAGGAGTAGGCTAGAAATAATTGAAATTCAATGTGGAAATGAATACACAACTTTAAAGTTTTGACCACAGATACACGTTACCATTTTGTACATTTGTTAATCTATAAAAAAAAAAAGTTTGCCGTCAATTTAAACAGTATACCAAATAAAAGATGTATACGTCCCCAAGAAAGATATAAAAATGGTTTTAGAGGTATGCAAGTTAGTCAAGTTGACCTGGGCATCTCAGTTTCCATGAATTTTGTTCTCTAAAGAGTTAAAAAAAAAAAAAAATTGGAGGGTTAAAATGATTTTTGAAAGAAAATAAAAGCAGACACAAGCAGGGACAACAGCTTAGCTGTAACTTTAATAAACGAGCTGCAGTAACTCCCAGCTGCAATGCCTCATTTCACCCGCCAGAGGCGCCAACTCCCAGCCTATAGATTATGCTGGGGGAGGGGGGGTGGAGAGGGGGGTGGGGGGTCACAATGAGATTGGAAATTAACAGGATTAACCATAATAAAAAATAACTCTTAATTATAAATATAAACATACTGTATATATAATTGCAGTCCCGTTACGATGGCTGGGCCTGTAGTCTTATCAGTGAATTACTGGTAATAAACGGCATTCCCAAGGAAATAACTGAGGCACATGAAGGGGGGGAAATGGGGCAGAGAGTGACAACCCTGCTGGACATAAATGACAACTCCGGACAAATAAATCGGGAGGAGCGGGGGTTGGGTGGATGGATTCACTCGTATGCATCTCCATCGTAATCCTCAAATATAAAGGAATCGGGTTCCAGGTTCTCCGATTCGTCATCTTCATCGTAGGAAAATTCATCTTCATCTAGGTCGTCGTCGTAGTCTTCGTGCCATTCTGGAACATACTCCTCGTCCTCGTCTTCCTGTTCTCCTGCCGTATCTCCAGAATCGGAGGCTCCATCCATAGTGCTAAAAAGGGGCAATATTGAATACGTGATGGGTCTTCCCCGCGGATGGTAGAAGTAAAAAAAATCATCTGCGGTAACATTAGCTGATGTTACATTTAGGGTTGTCCCGATACCACTTTTTTAGGACCGAGTACAAAGTACCGATACTTTTTTTTAAATGTGTCCCCATATGCAGCCACGTCCCCCCACATATGCAGCCACGTCCCCCCACATATGCAGCCACGGCCCCCACATATGCAGCCACGGCCCCCCATATATGCAGCCACGGCCCCCCACATATGCAGCCATGGCCCCCCACATATGCAGCCATGGCCCCCCATACCTTGATGCCGCCGCCGCCGCATGGGTTAAACAGCGTGCGGGGAACATCACAGCTTTCATTTGAATAGCTGTAGTATTCCTGCTGCGCCACGTATAGACACTCCCCCTTGCTCGGCATCTGTCCAATCCCATGCAAAGGGGGAGTGTCTATACGCAGCGCAGCGGGAATACTACAGCTATTCAAATGAAAGCTGTGATGTTCCCCGCACGCTGTTTAACCCATGCGGCGGCGGCGTTGTTGTTGCGGTATGCGACGGGGTCGGCGGCGGCATTCGTTGCGGCGGGGGGGTGGGGGGCGGGGCTTACTGGTTGTCCGGATCAAGTATTCTATTTAGGTATAGGGGGTATTTGCGGGAGTACAAGTACTCCCGCAAATACTCGGTATCGGTCCCGATACTGGTATCGGTATCGGGACAACCCTAGTTACATTAGAAGCAACTTATCTACTACAGGCCTTCAGAATAAATTATCCTATCCCATTCCCGTATACCCAAAAACACAAGAAACAAAACAACCATGTGTGTCCAGATGGAACCATTATGAAGGAGCGCGAGTGAAAAATCTACCAGAGAGTAAAAGGAAGCGAGCAGAGAGATGAGCAAATAGAAGAACGGAGCGAGGAGGAAACTGGGTGAGTAGAAGAGCGTGAGGATAAGTGGAAAGAAAATAAGAAGAAGAGAAGATTTAGCAAGTTGAAGAGGGAGAGAAAATAGTGACGAGTTAGGAGGAGTATGAAGAACAATGAGTAGATAAAAGGGGAGTAATGATAGAGATGAGCGAGTAGAAGAGAGGGGCGAGGAGGATTGGAAAGGAGAATAAGGGAGCAAGGAGAAGCATGAGGGAGAAGGAGCGAGGAAAGAGACAAAAGGAGTGTAACCACTTAAAGCGGGAGTTCCCCCGTTTTTTTTTTTTTTTTTAACATTAGATTGAGGCTCATTTTGTCAAGGGGAATCGGGTAGTTTTTTTTTAAAATCGAAGCCGTACTTACCGCTTTAGAGAGCGATCTTCTCCGCCGCTTCCGGGTATGGTCTTCGGGACTGGGCGTTCCTACTTGATTGACAGGCTTCCGACGGTCGCATCCATCGCGTCACGAGTAGCCAAAAGAAGTCGAACGTCGGTGCGGCTCTATACAGCGCCTGCGCACTGACGTTCGGCTACTTTCGGCAACTCGTGACGCGATAGATGCGACCGTCGGAAGCCTGTCAATCAAGTAGGAACGCCCAGTCCCGCAGCCCATACCCGGAAGCGGCGGAGAAGATGCATCTCTAAAACGGTAAGTGCAGCTTCGATTTTAAAAAAAACTACCGATTCCCCTTCACAAAACGAGCCTCAATCTAATGTTAAAAATTAACTTTTCGGGTGAACCTCCACTTTAAGCCCCGGACCATATTGCTGGTCAATGAGCGGGCCACTTTTTGCGAGTCGGCACTGCGTCGCTTTAACCCACAATTGCGCAGTCGTGCGACGTGGCTCCCAAACAAAATTGGCGTCCTTTTTTCCCCACAAATAGAGCTTTCTTTTGGTGGTATTTGATTACCTCTGCGGTTTTTATTTTTTGCGCTATAAACAAAAATAGAGCGACAATTTTGAAAAAAACATGAATATATTTTTTACTTTTTGCTATAATAAATATCCCCCAAAAATATATAAAAAAACTATTTTTTTCCTCAGTTTAGGCCGATACGTCGTATTCTACATATTTTTCGTAAAAAAAAAAAAATCACAATAAGCGTTTGATTGGTTTGCGCAAAAGTTATAACGCTTACAAAATAGGGGGTAGTTTTTTGGCATTTTTATTAATATTTTTTTTTACTAGTAAAGGCGGCGATCAGCAATTTTTAATAGGTACTGCGACATTATGGCGGACACTTCGGACACTTGACACATTTTTGGGACCATTGGCATTTTTATAGCGATCAGTGCTATAAAAATGCATTGATTACTATAAAAATGCCACTGGCAGGGAAGGGGTTAACACTAGGGGGCGAGGAAGGGGGTAAGTATGTTCCCTGGGTGTGTTCTAACTGAAGGGGGGGTGGACTGACTAGGGGAAATTACTGATCGCTGTTCGTACATTGTATGAACAGACAATCAGGCATTTCTCCCCCTGACAGGACCGGGAGCTGTGGGTTTACACACACAGCGACCGGTTATCGCTCGGTGACGATCGATCGCGGGCGCCCGGCGTTGATCGCACCCACCGGGCACGCGCGTCGGTGTCAGGGTATAGAGGAATGAGTAGAAGAAGATGAAGACAGTTGTGTGTCGTCGGATTATCCGATTGTGTGTACACAAGTCCATCGGACCAAAAACTCCAAGGTACAAACACGCATGCTCAGAAGCAATGCTCACCATAACACAACATTAGCAGAAGTTGCCCGAAGGGTGGAGCTAAAGAGCTGAAAAACCACGTAGTTTCATGTTGGTTGTCTGACAATTCTTTGCCGTTTGTATGCAATACAAGTTCCGGCCAACACCCTTTGTCCGCAGAAAATCCAATTGTGTGTGTATGAGGCTTAAGACAGTAGAGTCCAGGAAGGAGCATAGAGCACAGAGAAAAGAGAGAGGGAGGAGGGTAGAGGCCAAAAAGGTGTAAAAATCCTAGTGGATGGGCAGGGTGTGTGGTTAAGGGCCAGGATGGACAGGATGGAAGGCTAGAATGCAGCGAGAAGCACAGAGTGTGTACAAGATGGGATGCGAAGAGGAGGCTAGGTCGGGAAGGAAAACAAGAGCACAGAGCAAGAGCACAGAGGGTGGACAGGGTGGGTGGCTAGAGACCAGGATGGAGTAAAGAGCACAGAGGGTGGACAGGGTGGGTGGCTAGAGACCAGGATGGAGTAAAGAGCACAGAGGGTGGACAGGGTGGGTGGCTAGAGACCAGGATGGAGTAAAGAGCACAGAGGATGGACAGGGTGGGTGAATAGAGGCCAGGATGGAGTAAAGAGCACAGAGGGTGTACAGGGTGGGTAGCTAGAGACCAGGATGGAGTAAAGAGCACAGAGGGTGTACAGGGTGGGTGGCTAGAGGCCAGCATGGAGTAAAGAGCACAGAGGATGGACAGGGTGGGTGGCTAGAGGCCAGGATGGAGTAAAGAGCACAGAGGGTGGACAGGGTGGGTGGCTAGAGGCCAGGATGGAGTAAAGAGCACAGAGGGTGGACAGGGTGGCTGGCTAGAGGCCAGGATGGAGTAAAGAGCACAGAGTGTGTACAGGGTGGGTGGCTAGAGGCCAGGATGGAGTAAAGAGCACAGAGGGTGGACAGGGTGGGTGGCTAGAGGGCAGGATGGAGTAAAGAGCACAGAGGATGGACAGGGTGGGTGGGTAGAGACCAGGATGGAGTAAAGAGCACAGAGGATGGACAGGGTGGGTGGCTAGAGGGCAGGATGGAGTAAAGAGAACAGAGGATGGACAGGGTGGGTGGCTAGAGACCAGGATGGAGTAAAGAGCACAGAGGATGGACAGGGTGGGTGGCTAAGGACCAGGATGGAGTAAAGAGCACAGAGTGTGTACAGAGTGGGTGGGTAGAGGCCAGGATGGAGTAAAGAGCACAGAGTGTGTACAGGGTGGGTGGCTAGAGGCCAGGATGGAGTAAAGAGCACAGAGGGTGTACAGGGTGGGTAGCTAGAGACCAGGATGGAGCAAAGAACATAAAGGTGGTACATATGATAGGCATTGCAGTCTCTTACTCTGGAGCAGCTATTACTGGCACATTGGAGGCCTTTGTTGGGTTGTCATCTGGTTGGGAGAGGAATCCGACTCGGAAGTCCTACGTGAGACAGATTGGGTTTGTTGCTGTGTTTTATAGAATAGCAGGCAGACTAAGTAATGACTCCGAACAGCTGAGATATAAACAAAAGAAGACTTGCCCCCTACATTCCGGGAGCCATCATCTCACCTGGGTAGAGTGCTGCAGGATGCCGCTCAGCCTCTCCTGTACTCTTCTCACCAGTTCCAAAGCAGTGTTATAGTGCTCAGAGTTCAGGAGGCGCACAGAACAGGCCAGGTCCTCGCTCTGAAGTAGGCTGTTCTCTGCACAACAACCAAAAGATCCACATTACACAACCGGCCATTCAGATTTTACACCAAGGTGTTCACAGCCACGCCCCTTCTACCACTCAGCCAAGCCCCTACTACCGCCCAGCCACGCCCCTACTACCGCCCAGCCACGCCCCTACTACCGCCCAGCCACGCCCCTACTACCGCCCAGCCACGCCCCTACTACCGCCCAGCCACGCCCCTACTACCGCCCAGCCACGCCCCTACTACCGCCCAGCCACGCCCCTACTCCCGCCCAGCCACGCCCCTACTACCGCCCAGCCACGCCCCTACTACCGCCCAGCCAGGCCCCTACTACCGCCCAGCCAGGCCCCTACTACCGCCCAGCCAGGCCCCTACTACCGCCCAGCCAGGACCCTACTACCGCCCAGCCAGGACCCTACTACCGCCCAGCCAGGACCCTACTACCGCCCAGCCAGGACCCTACTACCGCCCAGCCAGGACCCTACTACCGCCCAGCCAGGACCCTACTACCGCTCAGCCAGGACCCTACTACCGCTCAGCCAGGCCCCTACTACCGCTCAGCCAGGCCCCTACTACCGCCCAGCCAGGCCCCTACTACCGCCCAGCCAGGCCCCTACTACCGCCCAGCCAGGCCCCTACTACCGCCCAGCCAGGCCCCTACTACCGCCCAGCCAGGCCCCTACTACCGCCCAGCCAGGCCCCTACTACCGCCCAGCCAGGCCCCTACTACCGCCCAGCCAGGCCCCTACTACCGCCCAGCCAGGCCCCTACTACCGCCCAGCCAGGCCCCTACTACCGCCCAGCCAGGCCCCTACTACCGCCCAGCCAGGCCCCTACTACCGCCCAGCCAGGCCCCTACTACCGCCCAGCCAGGCCCCTACTACCGCCCAGCCAGGCCCCTACTACCGCCCAGCCAGGACCCTACTACCGCTCAGCCAGGACCCTACTACCGCTCAGCCAGGCCCCTACTACCGCTCAGCCAGGCCCCTACTACCGCCCAGCCAGGCCCCTACTACCGCCCAGCCAGGCCCCTACTACCGCCCAGCCAGGCCCCTACTACCGCCCAGCCAGGCCCCTACTACCGCTCAGCCAGGCCCCTACTACCGCTCAGCCAGGCCCCTACTACCGCTCAGCCAGGCCCCTACTACCGCTCAGCCAGGCCCCTACTACCGCTCAGCCAGGCCCCTACTACCGCTCAGCCAGGCCCCTACTACCGCTCAGCCAGGCCCCTACTACCGCTCAGCCAGGCCCCTACTACCGCTCAGCCAGGCCCCTACTACCGCTCAGCCAGGACCCTACTACCGCTCAGCCAGGACCCTACTACCGCTCAGCCAGGCCCCTACTACCGCTCAGCCAGGCCCCTACTACCGCTCAGCCAGTGTCATGCGCAGTGCGGCAAGAACCTCCTTACCGAGCAGAATCTGCAGAGCGTTGACATGGGACTCCAAATTCTCCGTCTGAGATTCCAGAACATCGAGGCGTTCCGAATCCTGATTGTAGTAACTGTAGACACAAGCGTAACCGAGAACCTGCAAGACAAAATGCTCTGTGCATTAAACAGTGAACAACCCACTAAGCTGCAGCTGTATTATACAGAAAGCAACTGACCACACTAAGCGGAGACCATCAAAAAATAGTCGTATAACGTAGAGGGGGACCCACCATACCACAGTTCTATTATACAGAGAGGGAAGAGGGATGCTGTCCCTGCATAAGCTCTGTCCTCAGAAGAAAAACCTGAACATTTTCCAGTCTCACCATCAAGAACAAAAATGTAACATATTGCAACTTACAAGTCCTTAGATGTGGCGGATGCATTCGTTTTCTTTTTTTAGTCAAAGAACATTTTCAGAAAAACAGGATTTTCATACCCACCATAAAATCCTTTACTTGGCGTTGTGATTGAGGGACACCGGAATTCAGACAATGTCTGGGCATACTTCTGCTTAGAAGAGGACTGGACACTGGCAAACAAAAATTAGCATGAGCTTAAGTAACCCCCTCCAACTCCCAAGCATGCCTCCGCTCACGTAACCCCCTCCTAACTCCCAGCATGCCTCCGCTCACGCAACCCCCTCCTACTCCCAGCATGCCTCCGCTCACGCAACCCCCTCCTACTCCCAGCATGCCTCCGCTTACGCAACCCCCTCCTACTCCCAGCATGCCTCCGCTCACGCAACCCCCTCCTACTCCCAGCATGCCTCCGCTCACGCAACCCCCTCCTACCCCCAGCATGCCTCCACTCACGCAACCCCCATCCTACTCCCCAGCATCCCTCTGCTCACGTAACCCCTCCTACACCCAGCATGCCTCCGCCCACGTAACCCCCTCCTACTCCCCAGCATCCCTCCGCTCACGTAACCCCTATTTTTGACTGCACTGTGTTTGGATCAAGTTTTGATTTGATTTTATCCAAGACGTCATTTAACGGAGTGCGGCAGTCCAGGATTTCTTTCCAATCCCATGCATTTGTGCAGAGCCAGCACCTGTCGGCCTCAGTAGGGCAGGAGCCACTAAAGAGAGCAGCAGCTTTTTCAGAGCGGTATCACCTCTTCACTTGCCTGAGCCCATCAGCGATTCAGTGCTGTGCCCGGCTGCAGTCTCCTCTCCCCTCTTCCTCTTCTCCAGGGACTTGGGTCATTGGCTCCTGCTGCTGTCACTCAAATACTGTAAGCAGAGAAGGGGGGGGGCTGAGCCGAGCGAGCCTACAGGTGTGCCCTCGCAGCAAGCTATGGGGGCACAAAACGAAGGGGAGGAGCCTGGAGCACAGGTAGGGAACCCCAAATAAGGAGAATCAGGACTCCTCTGTGCAAAGTCCATTGCACGGAGTCGGTAAGTACCATATTTTCTGCAACATAAGACGCGCCCCCCCCCCCCCGCCAGAAATATGGGGAAAATGTTTCTGCATCTTATGGTGCGAATATGACAGGCACTGCCACCCGCCGCCGTTGGCACTGCCCCCTGCCCCCGCAGGAGAGCGGGAGACAGACATCTAAACAAAAACCCCCTCCTGTGGGTGCCGGGCGATCTTAAGGCTGGGCCTGACACTGTTCCCGAGACAAAAAACAGAGCTTTTGGCCACTCAGACTTCTGTTAGGCAGAAGGGATAATATCAGGTAAGGCTGCTTTTTCCATGGGCAATGGTCACTCTGCTTTTTCCATGGGCAATGGTCACTCTGCTTTTTCCATGGGCAATGGTCACTCTGCTTTTTCCATGGGCAATGGTCACTCTGCTTTTTCCATGGGCAATGGTCACTCTGCTTTTTCCATGGGCAATGGTCACTCTGCTTTTTCCATGGGCAATGGTCACTCTGCTTTTTCCATGGGCAATGGTCACTCTGCTTTTTCCATGGGCAATGGTCACTCTGCTTTTTCCATGGGCAATGGTCACTCTGCTTTTTCCATGGGCAATGGTCACTCTGCTTTTTCCATGGGCAATGGTCACTCTGCTTTTTCCATGGGCAATGGTCACTCTGCTTTTTCCATGGGCAATGGTCACTCTGCTTTTTCCATGGGCAATGGTCACTCTGCTTTTTCCATGGGCAATGGTCACTCTGCTTTTTCCATGGGCAATGGTCACTCTGCTTTTTCCATGGGCAATGGTCACTCTGCTTTTTCCATGGGCAATGGTCACTCTGCTTTTTCCATGGGCAATGGTCACTCTGCTTTTTCCATGGGCAATGGTCACTCTGTATTTCATGAGCACTAGAAAATATTTTAGTACACCATTTGGTTCAGAATATTTGTATTTCTTGTTTTCCTCCTCTAAAACCTAGGTGCGTCTTATGGCCAGGCGCATCTTATGGAGCAAAAATTACGGTATATCATTTTTGTTTTCAGAGAAATAAATAAAATTTAGCTTTTACAATCACTTTAAAGCTTAAAAGTACAGTAAAATACAGTGTCAGTGAGAGGCAACGAGAAGATCCAACTTGAAGCACTGACACAGCACATACAAATTCTCACCTTACGGCTCGTCTCTAAAACCTTACATGCGGAGATCAGGAAGGTCAGATTACGTAGTGGTGGTTCCTCACTAAGAACACATAGCCGATTCCTCAGAGAAATCGCAAATTCCTTCAAAAAGAGAATCAGAGGTGTATAAGGAACCTTATCACATCCTAAGAACATTCCCCAAAGAACGAGCCCCAGAGGAAGAGAGCCTCACCTTGGCCTGGTGCTGAAAAGTGCATCTTTCATTGTAATCCTGAAATCGTTTTTCCTGACGAGCAGCTTTACTGACCTGAGTGGCAAAAACACAGCATATTATACACGGACACACCCCAACGAGCATTGCACAGTCTATAGTACATTATACATGGGGCACACCGTCTGGGCAGTGCACGACCTACCGCTCATTATACATGGGCACACCGTCTGGGCAGTGCACGACCTACCGCTCATTATACATGGGCACACTGTCCGGGCAGTGCGCAACCTACCGCTCATACACGGACACACCGTGCGGGCAGTGCATTACGTACAGCTCATTATACATGGGCACAACCTACAGCTCATACATGGGTACAACGTCCCACGCAGTGCACGGCATACATGGGCACAATGTCCGAATGGTGCACAGCATACACCATATTATGCATGGGGCACATCGTCCAGGCAGTGCACGGCATAGAGCACATTATACGCGGGGCACACCATCTGGGCAGTGCACAGCACATTATACACGGGACACACCATCTGGGCAGTGCACGGCATACTGCACATTATACACGGGGCACACCATCTGGGCAGTGCACGGCATTCAGCACATTATACACGGGGCACACCATCTGGGCAGTGCACGGCATTCAGCACATTATACACGGGGCACACCATCTGGGCAGTGCACGGCATACAGCACATTATACACGGGGCACACCATCTGGGCAGTGCACGGCATACAGCACATTATACATGGGGACACCGCCTGAGTGGTGCACAGCCCACAGCTCATTATACATGGGGCACATTGTCCGGGCAGTATACGCCACATTATACATGGGCACAATGTCCGAGTGGTGCACAGCATACAGCAAATTATACATGGAGCACACCGTCCACATAGAACATTATACATGGAGCACACCGTCAGAACAGTGTACGGCATACAGCACATTATATATGGGGCACACCGTCC
Source organism: Rana temporaria (assembly GCF_905171775.1). Taxonomy (NCBI): domain Eukaryota; kingdom Metazoa; phylum Chordata; class Amphibia; order Anura; family Ranidae; genus Rana; species Rana temporaria. Next base: position 467,172,998 of record NC_053492.1, on the reverse strand, counting down.
GATCAGCACGCAGTCTATACAGCACATTATACATGTTGCACAGAGTCCTGTCAGCATGACACCCACACCTGGTCTACTGCCTGCACCTTCAAATATCTCAGTATTCATCAGACACACAACAGATGGAAAGGACATGTGAAAAGCAAACCGCCACAGGTAAGCCAGTACAAACCAGCGCACTATAAGAAGCAGATGTACAAAAGATGCATTGGGCTAAAAGCAGATACAGTAGGCCTTGATGGAGACAGCTGTTGCATGTGCCACCAACCATTCTCTGCCCTTGTTACAGGACATAGGCCATGAGGCACGGATGGGGGTGCCCCAATGGTCGCCCACCTGCAGGAGTTTTATATTTACAGTTCTAAGAGGAGCTGATCAAACTTACCATAGCAGTACAGTTGTAGTAGTCTTTATGAGTCGGCTTCCATGGTTTGAGGCAGCGCCAGCAGAAGCCGTGGTTACATTTGGCACACGTCATACTGTAAGAGGAAAGGAAGTTGGTCACAGATCAGGTCAATATGACGGTTTGGCAAGGAGATTCATAGTACACATATGGCTACTTACTGCAGACAACCCTCATTTTTCTCAATCGGAGCCTGACAGCTGGGACAATGTTTGGAGATGAGCTTAGTCAAGTGCTTGCTTTGAGCTTCCACAGTCATCCCCTCGTAAAACCCTCCATCGTCCATCCACTGAGACATGTGGCTGCAGCTGGCCGGGTAATGAGCCTTTGCAAAGAATAGAAGTGGTACAGATCACATAAATATCAGAGAAAGGGGAAGGGGGTGACTTGTGAGGTCCTACATGTAGAATGTGTGTACAGAATATAACATGGTCACAGAGATGGCCAAAGAATGACTCGCAAGGTCCTACAGATACAAGGAGGTTCTTTTGCTAAAATCGAGAGTGCAAAATCTGGTGCAGCTGTGCATGGTAGCCAATCGGCTTCTAACGTCAGCTTGCTCATTTAAGCTTTGACCAAAAATTTCTGGAAGCCGATTGGTTTCTATGCAGAGCTGCACCAGATTTTGGACTCTCCAGTTTTTTTTAGTAAATCAACCCCAATGTGACTATAGACCAGGGATATGCAATTAGTGGACCTCCAGCTGTTGCAAAACTACAAGTCCCATCATGCCTCTGCCTCTGGGTGTCATGCTTGTGCCTGTCAGTCTTGCTATGCCTCATGGGACTTGTAGTTCTGCAACAGCTGGAGGCCCGCTAATTGGATATCCCTGCTATAGACTATAACATGGTCACACAGATGGATACAGAGTGACTCATGAGGTCCTAAATGTAAATGTGTGTACAGTATCAAACTCGGTCACAGGGATGGAGAGAGCACGATTCTTGGGGTCCAACCAGGGAGTATACCTACCATGAGGCAAACAAGGCGTTTGCCTTGGGGGACATTTTTAAGGGGGGGGGCGCCTGTGCCAGGATGATGCCTGCAGCTGCTGGCATCACCCGGTATAGTTTTTTTAATAGCAATCAGAGCGGCTTACTAACCACCCGATTTATATTTCAAGCAGCAGGAGGAGACATTTCTCTCCCCCCCCATGGCGCTTTCATCCCACCGGGAGACCCGAGCGCTAAAAACATGTAGTGACCCAACATCATTGTCCCCTTGACACCAGGCCATGCATCTGTGTCCATTTGGACTTTTCTTTAAGCACTTCCCTTCCAGCAATGTACCCAGGTGGGTATACTGGGATATGATGCTTCAGGTTCAGGCATCATCCTGATATCGTTTTTTAGAATTGATTTTTAGTGGGTCTGCCGTCCCATTGGGAAACCCAACCAAAGTCGGGATCGGGTGTTAGCAAGAGTAAACCGGAAGCAATGACATGACACCACTTTTGGTTTATTGGGAAACAATGGGCGCCAGTTATTAAAAATCTAAAGCATTCAAAAAACAAAGACCTTGGCGTTTTGAATGCTTTTAAGTGAAGAGGATTTGGAGTCTTACAGAACCAAGATCTCTCCATAAAGGGTACCTGTCACATGCCTATTGCTGTCACACAATGGATGCAATAAAAGTGATAAGAAAAACAAACAAACAAACAAAAACAAAAATTAAAGCAACAGTGAAAAATTTAAATTAAAGTGGAGGTTCACCCAAAAACTTAATTTTTAACATTAGATTGAGGCTCATTTTGTCAAGGGGAATCGGGTGTTTTTTTTTAATCGAAGCAGTACTTACAGTTTTAGAGAGCGATCTTCTCCGCCGCTTCCGGGTATGGGCTGCGGGACTGGGTGTTCCTATTTGATTGACAGGCTTCCGACGGTCGCATACATCGCGTCATGATTTTCCGAAAGTAGACGAACGTCGGTGCGCAGGCGCCGTATAGAGCCGCACCGACATTCGGCTTCTTTCGGCTACTCGTGACGCGATGTATGCGACCGTCGGAAGCCTGTCAATCAAATAGGAACGTCCAGTCCCGAAGACCATACCCGGAAGTGGCGGAGAAGAGCTCTCTAAAACGGTAAGTACTGCTTCGATTTAAAAAAAAAAACACGGGATTCCCCTTGACAAAATGAGCCTCAATCTAATGTTAAAAATTGTTTTTCGGGTGAACTCCCGCTTTAAAGTGCCCCTGTCCTCCCACGCAAAAGGCAAACGTGTGTTTCGGTTCTTCACGCACCCAAACCGCAATCGCCCCACACATGTGATGTATCACCGCGAATGTCAGATCATGGACAGTATTTCTAGCACCAGACTGCTAAAGGTAACTTGTAAAGGCTTTTAAAGCGTAACCAATAGATAGTTGTTTGTCGCCGCTGCAATGGCGTGTGCAATTTTGAAGCAGCTGGGGTGGGATACATTAAGTCTTGCCTAGGGCAGCATAAAACCAAAATACACCACTGGGTTCAATGTGTACATTCTGTATGCAAAAGGATACAATGGGTGTCCAGAATAGAACAATGTGAAAGAAACTGAAGGTAGGATGGAATGAGCTTCTACATATTAATTCTAGACAAGCCTGTTGCTGAATAAAAACTTACCTCAGGAAAGCTGCAGTTAAAGCAGGAAACCCAGGAGCACTTGGCACAGGCTGCTCCGGTCCCCAGTCCTTCCTTACAAAGGATGCGGTCACAGCCTTGAGGGTTTGTGCACCAAGTCAGATTGGAGCAGCATTCCACAAATCCACGAAGCAAAGCCTTTTCATACTATGGAGAACAAGGAAAGTAAAATTAGTGGAAAGCTGTGCTCCAGACATGATCCGAACTACAGCCGTGTCCAGAAGTTTTGAGAATGACACAAATACACATTTTTACAAAGTCAGCTGCCTGAGTTTTTAGGATGGCAATTTGCATATACTCCAGAATGTTATGAAGAGTGATCAGATGCATTGCAATTAATTGCAAAGTCCCTCTTTGCCATGAAAATGAACTTAAATCACATAAAAAATGTTTCCAATGAATTTGAGAAGAACGCTTCAGGGCGAAAGTCCAGCACGCGTTAGGACCATCTCCTGCATTTGATTCAGCTGAAGGATCGGGGCACCACCAGTGCAGAGCTTGCTCAGGAATGGCAGCAGATAGTTCTGTGTACGTCTGGTGAAAAGACTTTTGGAGGACGGTCTGGTGTCAAAAAGGGCGCAAAGAAGTCACTTCTCTTCAGGAAAAACATGAGGGACAGACTGATATTCTGCAAAAGGTACAGGGATTGGACTGCTGAGGACTGGGGGAAAATCATTTTCTTTGATGAATCCCCTTTGATTGTTTGAGGCATCCGGAAAAAACCTTGTCTGGAGAAGAAAAGGTGAGCGCTACCATCAGTCCCATGTCTTGCCAATAGTAAAGCATCCTGAGACCATTCACGTGTGGGGGGGCTTCTCAGCCAAGGGAGTGGGGGGCTCACTCACAATTTTGCCTAAGAACACAGCCATGAATAAGGAATGGTACAAAAACACCCTCCGAGAGCAACTTCTCCCAACCATCCAACAGTTTGATGAGGAACAATGTCTTTTCCAGCATGATGGATCACCTTGCCATAAGGCAGAAGTGATAAGTGGCTTGGGGGAACAAAACATGGACATTTTGGGTCCATGGCCAGGAAACTCCCCAGACCTTAATCCAAATGAGAACTTGTGGGCAAACCTCAAGAGGCGGGTGAACAAAAAAAAAACCCCCACAAATTGACAAACTAAGCATTTATTACGCAAGAATGGGGGGCGGCTATCAGTCAGGACGTGGGCCAGAATTTGGACAGCATGCCGGGGGGGGGGGGGGGTTGCAAAGATCTTGAAAAAGAAGGGTCAACACTGCAAATATTGACTATTTCCATAAACTTCATGTATTTGTCAATAAAAGCCTTTGACACTTACGGAATGCTTGTAATTATACTTCAGTACCCCATAGTAACATCTGACAAAAAGATCTAAAAACACTGGGGCTGCAGACTTTGTGAAAATTAAAGTGGTTGTAAAAGGTTCCAGTTTTTATTTTATTTTTAAATAACAAACATGTCATACTTGCCTCCACTGTGCAGCTCATTTTGCACAGAGTGGCCCCAATCGTCCTCTTCCAGGGTCCCACGGCGGATCCTCCCCACATAAGATAACCCCCTCTGGGAAGCTCTCTCCCGAGGGGGTTATCTAGCGGGCGCGCTCCTGTATCATACACTCGGCGTCCATAGATGCCGACTGTATGACTCGGCTCCGCCGCTTGGCGGCTCCATCATTGGATTTGATTGACAGCACCGGGAATTCGGGGGTCAGGTAAGTAAATCTAGTGGGCTGGGGGGCCGGACACTGCAAGGCGTTTTTTCACCTTAATGCATAGGATGCATTAAGGTGAAAAAAAACACGAAGGTTTACAACCCCTTTAATATTTGTGTCATTCTCAAAACTTTTGGCCACGGCTGTATATGACCAGTGCATCTCAAAAGTCAAATTCTGGATCGCGTCCACATGCAGTTTTACATTTATAAATGACATTTTCCTTCACCACTGTAGGAGAGACTGCTAGTACATATATGTTATTTTTTTGGGGGTTTCCTCGTACCTTTTGCACCACCTCTTTGGAGGAGATGATCTTGTGGATGAAATCGGAGGTGGGCTGCGCCAGGCAGTCTGTAGTAGGGCAGGTGCAGTTCACTACCAGATTCTGCTCTATCCTCGTGGTGAGATATTCATTCCAGCAGTTCTGCGGATTTAATAGGAAAGAGACACTCTTAGCGCTTCCGCTTAAATCCAAAACCTTTTACTGCTGGGCTGAAAAAATTTCCAGATGTGAAAAAACAGAAATAAATAAAAAACCTCACCTTGCAACAGCTGTGTCCACAGCACAGTGATGGAGGATTGTCTGCTGGGCTTAAGGGGGTCATACAAACAGGGCATATGGGCTGCGGGCTCTCAGGCTGGCTGGGCTCGGGAACTTTCAACCCTGAGGTAACGAGAAGAACCTCAGAGTCATCAGTGTACTTCTGCAGAAGTAAATCCATGTTCCACTTGCAGTGGATGAGAAGGTGTTGGGCGACGTCCGGGATCACACTCAGTGTGTCTGATACCTGATTAACCATATGACCCATCAGTGACCATACCTCCTCCTGGCCCAGGGTGCGACCCATGGGCAGGAGGACAGATTCCAGAACCGTCTGCTCCACCGCCCCTCCGGTGCTGAAACAAAACAAGTATAAATGATCACTGACAGTGGCTGGATGACAAAATTTACAACATAAGAGAATCCACTCACACAATAGTAAAAAAAAAAAAAAAATCTAAGTTCCATCCACAACCCACAGCCCTAGGCATACAGTTGTCATGCACATCATACATCCTATGTGGCTTTTTTTTTGCCCTCCTTCCCCTCTTCTACCCCCCCCCCCCCTGCCACTGTGCGGGGTTACTAATGCGACCTCTCGTAGGCCTGAAGGGTGTCCGTTTCATCCACAGTCCGGTCCTCTCTTGGCCCCCCTTTTGCTTCACGTGGGTTCTTCGAGGTGCCTGCTATGGCAACAGGGTCCGTTTTTGGTTTTTAAAGTTCAACTTAAAACAGAGTTTTTTTTCCCTTCAGCCGGTTCATGGTAAATATACTCGACAAAACAAACATTGCAACAGTGAAATTTGTTCAAGAGAGCAAAAAAAAACCACTGTCAATAATGCATATACAAATATGCATTATTGACAGTGTTTTTTTTTGCTCTCTAGAACAAATTTCACCGATATAATGTATTTTCTTCTAGAGCTTCTATTTTTTCCCCCCAGAAGAAGACCTCTACTGTTAATGGTCTAAACACATCTGGGTTTTAGTATGACCAAGAAAAAATTATCATGCCATGTTCTATATGTACTCATACGGCTGATTATGACAATTTCGGAGCTCAGGATTTTGATTTTATCAGATGTTCTCCCTTTAAAAATGTTCTTTAACCACTTAAGGACCGCCGCATGACGATGTACGTCGACAGAATGGCACGGTTGGGCACAAGGTCGTACATGCAAGTCCCCTTTAAGAACCCAGCCGTGGGTTGTGGCGCGCTCGCGACCCGGTCCAGAGCTTCGTGATGGCGCCCCCGATCGCCTCGGTGTCCCGCGTACGGGTCACAGGAGCGGAAGAACAGGGAGAGGCGAGTGTAAACCTTCCCCGTTCTTCTCTGTGGCAGTGTCGGTGATCGTCTGTTCCCTGTTCTAGGGAACAACGATCAGTGACGTCACGCCTACAGCCACAACCCCCTACAGTAAGAAACACACCTGAGGTCACACTTAACCCCTACAGCGCCCCCTTAGCGCTGAGGCGATTTAGTTTGCATGTGCTGCGCTATATAAGTTCTTCACTCACTCACTTAGTGGTTAACCCCATCACTGCCATTGTCATTTTCACAGTAATCAGTGCATTTTTATAGCACTTTTCGCTGTGAAAATTACAAGGGTCCCAAAAATGTGTCAAAAGTGTCCGATGTGTCCGCCATAATGTCGCAGAACAAAAAAAAAAAAAAAAAAAACTCTGATCGCCGCCATTACTAGTAAAAAAAATAAATAATAAAAAATACCATAAAACTATCCCCTATTTTGTAAACGCTATAACTTTTACGCAAACCAAACGCTCAGAGATTTTTTAACCAAAAATATGTAGAAGAATACGTATCGGCCTAAACTGAGGGGGAAAAAAAAAGTTTATATATTTGAGGATATTTATTATAGCAAAAAGTAAAAAACATTGATTTTTTTTTTTTTTTTAAATTGTCGCTCTATTTTTGTTTAATAGTGCAAAAAATAAAAACCGCAGAGGTGATCAAATACCACCAAAAGAAAGATCTATTTGTGGGGAAAAAAGGATGCCAATATTGTTTAGGAGCCACGTCGCACGGCTACGCAATTGTCAGTTAAAGCGACGCAGTGCCGATTTCGCAAAAAGGAGCCAGGTCCTTAACCTGCATAATGGCCCGGGTCTTAACCGGTTAAAAAAGTTCTTTAATAAAATATTTTTGATAATTTTTTGAAAATCATTTTACTCCTTCCTGCAATTCCAAGCCCCTAGGGGCACTTTTCCAATTTATTTCCATATTTTGGGGTGTGCAGCACTTTGCATCCACTACCAGTATCGCTCTTCCCTTGCTACGAAAAGTGAAAATGTTTCCCAGGACAGGTCACTAATCCTTGGGAAGTGGGAACACCAACTACGAACACAACACACGTTCACAGACATTCGGATAAGGCTGTTGTACCCGAGGGCCTTGCTGCCAAGATCCTGTTTCTTGTTGGCAGTTTGGAAGCTGATGTGGGCTTTGCTCTTGTGTGGTGTGGATGGGTCTTTTGAAAGGTACTCAAGTATATGGGGGCTATCCTCACTGCGCCGCGCATAGCCCTGGTTGACGAGGTACATAATACAGGAAAGGACGTCCGTGTGGCTGCAGCTGAAGCTCAGGAACTTGAGGCTCTTCCCAACGTCCAATTTCTGGCAGGAGTCAATGACCTGAGAAGCAAGGCACATGCCAAAGTACTGTTAAGTAAACTCATTAATCCACATATAAAATGAGAATTATATTATAAGCACTGATCAGTTAATCAGAGAATTGAATCCGAGACGTATTTGAAAAAGAGATTTAACCAAGGATAGGATATTTTATTCACATGCACCACCACCCCATAATAGTAACATTTCAGAGGGAGAAGTAGAAATGGGAGTTTTAAGGCGCAAAAAAAATCAAATTGAGAACAAAATCTAATTTATGAATTTTATTTAACCACTTCCCGCCCAAGGACGTCATATGACGTCCTGGACTTTCAGTGGGGATATCTGAATGATGGGTGCAGCTACAGGCATCATTCAGATATCCATCTCTTCAGCCGACGAATCCCTGCACCATAAGAACGATCATAGCGGCGGTTCCGCCGCTTGATCGTTCTTTTAGGCGGCGGGAGGGGACACCCCCCCCCCTCCCGCCTCCATCCGGTGCTTCTCCGGGCTCTCCCGTGCCATCGGAGACCCCGAGAAACGATCCGCCGGCGTCCGATGGAAACCATAGAGTAGACTGGTGACCAGATGGTCACCAGTCATCTCTATGATCGTCGGAGGCCCGGGCGCGATGTTATGACGTCACGCCCGGGTCCTGGAATGTAAACACAGCCGCAATCGCGGCTGAAAAGCATTAGATCGGTGAATTTTTTTTCACGATCTAATGCTTTCCAGCCTGGAGGAGAGATGTGGGGTCTTATTGACCCCACATCTCTCCATAAAGAGTACCTGGCTGTCACAAACAATTCCTATTACAAGGGATTTTTACATTCCTTGTAATAGGAATAAAAGTGATAAAAAAAAAAAAAAAAAGTGTAAAAATAAAAGAAATTGAGTAAAATAAAAAAAATCAAAACATTTTTTTTAAACGCCCCTATCCCCGGTAGCTCGCGCTTAGAAGCGAACACACATGTAAGTCCCGCCCACATATGTAAACGCCGTTCAAACACACATGTGAGGTATCACCGCGTGCGTTAGAGCGCCAGCAACAATTCTAGCACTAGACCTACTCTGTAACTCTAAATTTGTAACTTGTAAAAAAAAAAATAAGCGACGCCTATGGAGATTTTTAAGTACTGACGTTTGGTGCCATTCCATGAGTGTGCGCAATTTTAAAGCATGACATGTTGGGTATCTATTTACTCGGCGTAACTTCATCTTTCACGTTATACAAAAAAATTGGGCTAACTTTACTGTTTTGTTATTTTTTAATTCACAAAACCGTTTTTTTCCCCCAAAAAAAGGCGTTTGAAAAATGATTGCGCAAATACTGTGCGAGATAAAAAGTTGCAATGGCCGGCATTTAATTCCCTAGGGTGTCTGCTAAAAAAACATATATAGTGTTTGGGGGTTCTGAGTAATTTTCTAACAAAAAAATTATGATTTATGCATGTAGGAGAGAAGTGCCAAAATAGGCCCGGTATGGAAGTGGTTAATATACATCATTTAAAATTTTCTATATTAAAACCAACGTGAAAAAATTCATACAGTCGTCTTACAAAAGTTTCTCGATTCTACATGTTTCACCACAATCATGGCTTCCTCAGGAGCTTTTGCCAGTCTTTATGTACAGTATCACCAGACGGGCAATTCCTCAATGCAAAATAAGAATTTCCTTTTCTTGTATAACAATGCGATACAAACAAGGCAGTGTTTGGCCCTGTTTTGATTCCTGAATTTAACAGTTTTTATGCCTCAGGTGACCATTTCTTTTCTAAGGCAATAGCGGTCTTCTTGGATCTAAATACAGGTGTATGCGCAAAAGCTAGGACTCATTTATCTCCCCATTAACAGCACTTAGTGTCATAAATACGTAGTCTCACAAGGTCCATGTAAAAGGGGTTGATGTGTAGGGAAAAATATATACAGGAACCAAGTCCAAGGGGTCTCAGGGCTGCCGTCACAGAACAGAAACCAGGTTCCCAAAACTGCAGAAAAACAAGGAAAGAGGCACCTCCAAGACTAGATGTATAGAAAGACACTTTAATAGGCATACAGTTTATGCACTCACATTTGGTAGAAGTTAGGGGTGCAACGGATCAAAAAAAAAAAAATCACAGATCGGATCGATTATCGGATCAGGAGTCACGGATTGGATCATTTTCGGATCAGCAAAAAAACAAAAAATCTTGTTACACCCACCTAATCACTATCCTCCCCCCTACACCCTGGTGTACAGACATGCTCCCCAGGTGATGGTGTAGCTCCTACCTGCAGGTGCAGAGCTCACCGATGCGGTCTCCACATGTCTGCAGGCAGTTCCGGGTCTGTAATGAGCGCGCCGAGGCGGGGAGGCGTGTCACGCTGTGCTCTGACAAGCACACGGGGGTGGAGCAAGATGGCCGCCGCTCCGGAGCTAGGCCTAAGCCGGGGACTTTCCTACGGCCGAGGCTCCGGAGCGGTCCGCGGATCGCGTGGTGTGCCGATCCGAACGGGGTGACCGGTTCGGATCGCGGATTGGTGACGATCCGTTGCACCCCTAGTAGAAGTAAACAGAGCATATTGGTCCCAATGGAGTCAAGGTGGCCGCTCCTGCAGACTGCACTCTCCGTTGGTGTAGCTCCGTCGCTTGCCGAGATGGCGTCACTCCGTGTGAATGGATGCCGGCTACTGCGGAGGAACTCGATATCAGAACAAGGCTTGGAGCTCAGATCAGAGATGGCAGCAGGGAGATGGCGTCACCAATAGTGGACGCGTTTCATCATGACGCCATCTCTGATCTGAGCTCCAAGCCTCGTGATGATATCGAGTTCCTCCGCAGTAGCCAGCATCCATTCACACGGAGTGACGCCATCTCGTCAAGCGACGGAGCTACACCAACGGAGAGTGCAGTCTGCAGGAGCGGCCACCTTGACTCTATTGGGACCGATAGGCTCTCTGTTTAACTTCTACCAAATGTAAGTGCATTAACTGTATGCCTATTAAAGTTTCTTTCTATAAATCTACTCTTAGAGGCGCCCCTTTCCTTGTTGTTTGTCTGCTTGGATCTACCCTGCCTTGTTTGTATCGCATTGGTATATAGGAAAAGGAAATTCTTTTTTTTGCATTGAGGAATTGCCTCTTTTCCTATATAATCAATGCGATACAAAGAAGGCAGGGTAGATCCAAGCGGACAGCCATTTGCCTTCAGAAAGAAAATGGTCACCTGAGTCATAAAAAAACTGCATCATGCAGGAATACAAACATAAATTAAAACAGGGCCAAGGTGATATCACTGTCCAAACAACTTTGATTGGTCATTTACTCACTTACTAGCCTGTATCTACTACAGCTCAAACTGGAATAGGCAGGCCCGTCGCTACAGGACAGGCAAAACAAACAATTGCTTGGGGCCCCGAGCTAACCTGGGGGCCCCAACTTCCCCTTTAAAGGCTGTAGCGTGGCCCAGCTCCTCTTCTTTCCTCCTGGAGTCCTGTCCGTCCAGCCGGGTAACGCCCGTGGTAGAGGATATTCAGTTTCCTGTTCCCAGCCGGACTGACAGGAAGTGCACACTGAGTGCTCACTTCCTTTCAGTCCAGTCGGGAAAACAGGAAACTGAATCTCCTGTACCAGGCCCGGGTACTATATGATAGGGGACTGGGGACCCATAATGATAGAACACCGGACTGACAGGAGGAAGAGGTCACGCTACAGCGGCAGCCTACAGGGAAGAAGGGGAGGTGAGAAAAGAAAAACATAGGGACTAGGGAGGGGGGGAGGAGTAAGAACATGGGTGTAAAAAATTTGTGTAGCGCTAACGTAGGCTTTGTGTGCAGGGGGGGGGGGGGGTGCTTGGGGGCCCCCATATTGCTTGGGGCTACAAAATTCCTTCAAACGGCCCTGGGGATAGGCTAATCCCATCTTCAAAGAAGCATCATGCGTCTAGTCCAATTACCTGGCCACGCCTTCATGGGAAACTCCGTGGAAACAGCATCTTTAGTGAAGTATTTTTGTGATCTTTTCTTTATATGTTATTACTTTTAATAAATGTTATACTTTAAAGCATTTGTGTGATCTCTTTGGATATATCATATACAACCCCAAAAACATGACAAAACATTGTGCAAGTCATTCCAGTGAGATCTGAGAGACTGGGTTGTGCCATTGCTGCACTGAGACATCATGATTTCCAGGTCCCTGACAGCACAGTGGGTATAGTACCAGTCCCCAGCCTTGCAAAAGCTTGTGCACGTCATTCACCCACTGCGGTTCTAAGTTGAAGTGCTGGTTAGACCACGGCGGGTCACATATTAATGACAGGGTGCAGGTGACATTGCAGAGAGTGTGGGGACATTTGTGGGGTTGGCTTGCTCCAGGCAAGAGGGGAGACCGCACTATTACTTTAGAGGGAGGAGCTGAATTTGGTCTTCTTTGGGAGGGCATAGCAGGCAGGCCCGTCAGAACCCGACAGGCAAAGCAAGCATTTGCCTGGGGCCCCCGAGCTGGCCAGGGGCCCCAGCAGGGAGGGCCCTTGCCGCACCGCCGCGTCCTCCTGCAGTCCGGTCGGCCGTGTACCATAACCGCACGGTACAGGAGAATCACGTTCCTGTTCCCGGCCGGACTGACAGGAAGTGCACACACTGAGTGTTTACTTCCTTTCAGTCCGGCCCCGGGAACAGCAAACTGAATGGACTGGACTGCAGGAGGATGCAGCAAGGGCCCTCCCTGCTGGGGCCCCTGTGCAGACACCAACATATGCCGGCGTGTGCGTTTGAGGCGAAGGATAGAGGTAAGATGCCAACCCCCAACCCCCCCCCCCCCGCTTCTCAACTTGAAATGTCACTTTTTTTTTTGCTTGGGGCCCCCAAATGTCTTCGAACGGCCCTGATAGCAGGCTAGGGACTAGGTGCAGGATGGGGGAGGAGTAGTGGGGGGGTAATGGGGGATTTGTGATGCGGTTTCAATTTTAAACTTTTGCATATCAATACATTTTGAGGAGGTAGTTTTTTGGGTGTGTATATGTTTTCTTTTTTTACAATTTAATATTGTGACTGCAACCACCGTTTATCATAGGGAGGCACCACGTCTAAATAGGAGAATTATTGGGCGGCTCCCACAACCACCAATTTTTTGGAATCCACAGTTTTCCCTTGAAGGAGGCGGAACTTGCCTCTTGACTTGCCCAAGTCACCAATGCTGCTTCATGTCCACTGAGAACTTTATATTTTTGGGAGTCCATCTCCTTCATTTGCCAATCTCGGTGTTCGTACTGGACACAGTAATGGTGCAAGGGTCAGGGAAGAGGGGGCAGGGTGAAATGAACTCTTGGAAAGGTCTGTTTGCCAGCAGACTTTAAAGGAGGATTTCCCTTCAGCGGAACAATGGGGAAAGGTAAGTGGCTCAGTGTTCAATAAATGCAGTTTGGGGTTTACTTGATGCAGGATTCTAATGAAAGGAGAAAAGTTCACCAGGAGTGGGAGGAAACCCACAACAGAAATCTCCTTCTGTTTGCATTGTTTTTTAAGCGTTGTGCAGAGAGCACACCACAGGACAGCAGACACTGCACAATGTTTCCAGTGGTATTATATGGAGAGGAGAATCTGTTTATATTTATACATGGGCACCTTAATTTGCAACTGTAAAATCTCAATGTTGCCTCCAAAAAAAGGCAACAGCTACAAAGCAAGAGAGACTCCCGAAGGCCAAAATCAGCAGACAACAATCTTACCCGGAACACTAGATTGTCAATATGAAGCTCCTTCTCTTCCTTCATGATCTGTGTGATCAGACAGAGGATAATGTTCCTTTTCTTCTCCAGCGTGTGTCCTTCATCTTCTTCTACATTCAAGTATGTCTGCCTCGGGAGAAGTTGCAGAATTTTACCAGAACCTTGCTCAGACAACTTCTCTTCATTCAGACACAAAAGCCCTAAAAATAATGTAAAGTCAGTGTAAGGAGAAGAGGCTAGCACGGAGGGGGGAGAGGAGAGGGGAGAGAGGAGAGGGGAGAGGGGAGAGGGGAGAGGGGAGAGAGGAGAGAGGAGAGAGGAGAGAGGAGAGGGGAGAGAGGAGAGAGGAGAGAGGAGAGAGGGAGACAGAGGACTGGGAGGGGGGAGCAGAGGCCGAGGAGGGGGGAGCAGAGGCCGAGAAGATTGCAGCGAGAGGCCGAGAAGATTGCAGCGAGAGGCCGAGAAGATTGCAGCGAGAGGGCGAGAGGCCGAGAAGATTGCAGCGAAAGGGCGAGAGGCCGAGAAGATTGCAGCGAAAGGGCGAGAGGCCGAGAAGATTGCAGCGAAAGGGCGAGAGGCCGAGAAGATTGCAGCGAAAGGGCGAGAGGCCGAGAAGATTGCAGCGAAAGGGCGAGAGGCCGAGAAGATTGCAGCGAAAGGGCGAGAGGCCGAGAAGATTGCAGCGAAAGGGCGAGAGGCCGAGAAGATTGCAGCGAAAGGGCGAGAGGCCGAGAAGATTGCAGCGAAAGGGCCGAGAAGATTGCAGCGAAAGGGCCGAGAAGATTGCAGCGAAAGGGCCGAGAAGATTGCAGCGAAAGGGCCGAGAAGATTGCAGCGAAAGGGCCGAGAAGATTGCAGCGAAAGGGCCGAGAAGATTGCAGCGAAAGGGCCGAGAAGATTGCAGCGAAAGGGCCGAGAAGATTGCAGCGAAAGGGCCGAGAAGATTGCAGCGAAAGGGCCGAGAAGATTGCGATGGAAAGGCGAGGCAGAGGAGAGCATGGGGAAAAGCACACAGAAGATCACAGGGAATGGAAAAGCAAAGCAGGAAAGGCAAAAGAAGGAAGCAGGGGGAGGAGGGGCAAAGAGGAGCACAGGGAAAGGAAGGGATGAAAACAATAGGGAAGAGGTAGCGGAGGTAGACCGTGAAAGAAAACAGAAGGCGAGTGTGGGAAAAAAGAGGCAAAGGTGGGCACAGGAAAGGGGAAGGAGATGTAGGGGTAAGTGCAGGCAGAAGGGAGCCAGAGGTGAGCAATGAGAGAGAAGGGGCAGAGGTGAACGCAGGAAGGGAGAAGATGATGTAGAGATGAGTGCAGACAGAAGACACAGATGAGCGTAGGTAGGAGATTGATAGAAAGGAGAAAGATGAAAATATAGTGAATGCTTTGGACGGTACTCACCCTTTTCCTTGTGCACCAAGATGCCACTTTTAGCAGTGAGCGGTGCCAGAGCGTGGTTAACTAAGGCCTCCGGCAGCCCAGTGTTCTTAATAATGGACTCCTCCAAAACTTCCTAAAAACCAAAAAAAGTTACATGCCAAATGCCAACTTACCACACACAAGAGTACAGCTAATTTCTATCCCCCACCTCTACACTACAATGTAACATGCTCCACCTCGGTCCCCTTTATACATCACTCTGCAGCACACTGCACCCCCACACAACAATCTACCAGCTAATATAAAAAGGGCAGTATATATTACTTTCCACCCCAATATAGCCCTTCATCGCCATCTCACCTCCTGCTGGTTAAACTGCAACAAGATGAACATCTGCAGGGTGGAGACCCGGAGGATCAGACCTCCATATTGCACCTCCGCATTTCCCAACCACGTCCATTGCAGCCGTCGTGACTGAACAATTTGAGAGAAGCCTGGGACATACTGACCTGGAAAAAGATCAAATATTAAAATGTATTACCAACAAAAGTGTGCCCATTACAGAATGGGAAAGACTGGAGATATTACAAATAATCATAAAAAACTGTTTTAATGTGTAAAATGTGCAGAAGAGGAGAAGGAAGAGGAGCAGGATGTAGGACAATACATGCAAGAGAGAAGTGTCGAAAGTATGATAGAGGTCAGTATGTTCAGGAGAGGCGTGCGGAGGCATTACATGCATGAGAGAGGAAAGCAGCGGGCATGAGAGGGGGCATTGCAATATCTGTAGAAGAGTGCAGAGTGTTTTATGGCATGCAGTATGTAAAGGAGAGTGTGGAGGACATGACTTTTGGCAAAATGTGCAGGAAAGGAATGTGCTGGGTATGACAGTGGGCAGCATGGGCAGGAGAGTCTTGCGCAGGGATCCTCAAACTAGGGCCCTCCAGCTGTTGCGGAACTACACTTCCCATGAGGCATTGTAAAACTGACATTCACAGACATAACTAGGCATGATGGGAATTGTAGTTCCTGAAAACCTGAAGGGCTGTAGTTTGAAGACCCCTTGCGGAAAGGGTGGGGACTGAAAAGAGGAGTTCCACCCATTTAAAAGTCAGCAGCAAAAAGTGTAGCTGCTGACTTTTAATAATCAGACACTCACCTGTCCCGCAGTCCAGTGATGCGGGCGTACGAAGCCTTGCTCCTCTCCGCGGAGCTGGCATTCTAACTGTGGGCACGCTTCACAGCCGTGCGTGAGCCGCACTGTGAATGGCCAGGCAAACATCCTTATGACAACAATAGGGGCGTGACTTTTTATGGAGGTATCTGGGGTCAGTAGGACCTGAAATACCTACTTTTCACTTGAAAGCATTCACAACGCCAAGATCAGCGTTTTTGATTACTTTTGATTTTCAAAAAATGCTGCCGATGACAGTCAGGTAAACAGGAAGGGACGTCATGTCATCACTTCGGGCATACCATAGCGGAGATCCGATCAAGGCCGATTGGGATGGGAGAACACAAGAGAACCGCAGAAGACAGCGGAAAAGTCTTATCTAGCTGCCTGGAGTGGAAACCAAGTGGCTAGTAGGCACTCCCACTTGCTATTACAAGAGAGCCATCGGCTATAAAAAAAATAAAAATAACCCCCCCCCCCCCCGTGCAACCACTTGATATCAATCACCTAAAATGTATGCGATTTGTCGGCAAGTAGTGATACAGCCTCTTCCATACATTGGGGATAACGCCTTGAGCGATCCTCACAACCTCCCAGGTCTACTTTGACCAAAACAGAAATTGTGTCCTAGGATTTCCATGGGCATCTGGATAACCACCTGTCTGTATACCAGTCAGCAGGGCTTGGACCTTACCCTAGCTCCATATATTCTTCTGGGAGTGTTCCATGTGAAGCTACCACTATTTAGCTTCTCATGCATTTAATCTATGCACATGAACAACATTGGGGAGACCTACACCTACCTTATCAGCGAATGCCAAATCTCGCATAATACCCACTCCTGAAGCCCCTGATGATGGTTTGATAAGAACCAGAAATGCGTCGGGCATTATCTACCATTTGGAGAGTGTATTTGATGTTACAGTCCTTTGTTGTGTATTGTATTATGTTTTTTCTTTTTGCCACTGGGCACAAGCTTTAATATATTTTTTGGTGATTTCATATGGCTATGGAACATGCTTTTTATGTACTTTTTTTGTTTGGGTGTTTGGGTACAGCGTTGCAACACCACGTAATTGAAGGTTAAAGCGACGCAGTGCCAAATCACAAATAATAGTCTGGTCATTGGGCAGCCAAATCTTCCGTGGCTGAAGTGGTTAAAGAATCCTGTGTATTTATTAAAATTAGCCATCCTCAAACATGGCAAAGAGTCTGGAAACAGCCAGACCTTCCCGTGTAACAATGGATTATATTCTATGGTAAACTACAGGAAACCACAACAAGCTAGAATGTGACAATTCTATTCTTCTCATCAGATCAAGCTTGTTATCAGATCTGTTGATTAGTTCTATAGAGACATACAAATAGGGAGAAGCAGATCAGATGAAATTAATGAGGTTCCAGCACTGCTGAATATTAGCGTTGGGAAATCGTGGTCCATCATGAACAATGACAGAAGACGAGTGATATCTGGAATCTTACTTTTTATGTAGAAGTCGGTAAATTGAAGAAGAGGATTGCTGAGGGATTGCGGGAAGATTCTGGAGGGATCCGTCATGTAACAAAGAGAAGAGATCGACCAACAACGAGGGGAGAGAACCGAGATCTGCACCTCTCCACCTTCTGCAGCATGATCCTGGGGTGTCAAGATTTCTTCCATCTCCTGTGAACACAATTTGGATCATTAGTGGTCCATAGAAAGATACAATAGACATCACAGTACAGCTCAACTTACCTTTACCACCAAGACAATCTACCACCTTCATAAGAGGGCAGGGAAAAGAAGCGCCTGGCAGGCATAGTGTAGCACAGCTTAATAAGGGTTAAAATGATAATATGCATGTACTCACAAGCGGGTGGGAGTAGGATGAGAGATGGCAAAAGGAGGAAGGTCCGAGTGTGAGCCTGGGACTAAAGTCTCTAGCCGGAACGATATGGGAGAGAGCGGGATAAGCCAGGGAAGAGTCACCGAGGATCCGGCGTCAGGCTGCCCTCTAAGGCTGGGATGAGGAGTACGGTTGCAGGTACCTTCCAAGGTGTATGTCTCTCCAGCTGGAGTAACGGACAAGAGCCGCCACCACCATCCGTTGTGAGAACCAACAGGGAACGTGTTTTTGGAGGCTAGCCACACCTCCATCAGCCTGACACCAGCTCCTCAGTGACTGTTCCCTGGCTCATCCTCCTCGCGGCTCTCTCTAATATCGTTCCGGCTGGAGACTCTAGTCCTAGGCTCACACTTGAATCTTCCTCCTTTGTCATCTGTCATTCTACTCCCACCCGCTTGTGAGTGCATACAGGGCCGGCCTTAGGTGTTCAGGCGCCCTGTGCAAGCTAATCCTGTGGCGCCCCCCCCCCCCATCTTCACCCCTCGCCCCCTGGTCACCTAAACATACACAGAGGGAAAAAAATGCCACCGCGGGTGTAAAACAATTGCGGCGGGGGGTGCCGGTCTGACACCCCCCCAGTGTGTGGTACCCGGGGGCGGCTCGCCCCCCCTTAGTACGCCTCTGGGTGGCCGCAGGGAGCCCCTGTTGCCCATGGCACCCTGTGCGGCCGCACAGCTCGCACACCCCAAAGGCCGGCCCTGAGTGCATACATATTATATGTTCTAATGTAAAACCCTCATTAAACTGTGCTACACTATGCCTGCCTGAAGCTTCTTTTTCCTGCCCTTATATTACAGATTGTTGATCCCCCAGCCCACTTTAAACAGACAGGGAGCCCTTTCCTTCTTTCCGCCCCCCCAGAACAGGGAGCCCTTCCCTTCTACAAGCCCCCCCCCCCCCCCCCCCAAGGAAGGACAGGGTGCCATTCCCTTAACACTTAAAAAGATAAAAAAAAACAATTATCCTCTATGGAGATGGTTCACATCTCCACTCCAAAACGCCTGAAGCTCAAACAACTTCTGGAGCTTTTGGTAAGCAGCTTACAGGTGTTTGTCGTCTTTTTACATTGGTGATTATTTGACCTGTACAAAATCGTGGCAAATGCATGCAACTTTCTGCCTGAAAACGAAAAGCTCAGGAGTGAATGCAGCCTAAATCAGTATTTTTTTTTTTGCTAGAAAATTACAATATATATATATATATATCTCAGAGACCTACAGCATAAAATGCCGATCGTAGAAATATTTTATGTCACACTGTATTTTTTTATTTTTATAATCAATTTTTTTTATTATTATTAACAATATTCCTTACATTATAATACATTCTTATGTTCCGTCATTTACTTGCTAGAAACAGTTTAACATTGCAGGGAAAATCTAATATTGTCATATAAAAAAAAAAAAAACTATCATTTATTCTCTCACCATTCCCTCTTCCTCCTCCTCCGATAGGACTCCATTGTCCAGCTGCTGCAGCCGGTATATATGTTCTTCTCTCTGAAGATCTTTTGCCTCCTGCAGGTTTTTCAACATTTGTTGAGGATACCGGTTTGGGAAACAAATGCCAATGTGATCGACCACAGAATTCTCAAACCAGCATGGTCCAAGTGTGAGCAGACGGTCAGCCAGATAATGCCTGCGATGGATAAAGGGAAACGGAAGCCAAAAAAGCTATAAAAACACCAGCAAATTACCTTCTGTATAACTTCTAACTAAACCACCTCCCTATACACACACCCCCAACCTGGGCCCCCCCCCCCCTCGCACACCCCCAACCTGGGCCAATCCCCCCCCCCTCGCACACCCCCAACCTGCCCCCCCCCTCTCGCACACCCCCAACCTGGCCCCCCCCCCCTCTCGCACACCCCCAACCTGGCCCCCCCCCTCTCGCACACCCCCAACCTGCCCCCCCCCCCTCTCGCACACCCCCAACCTGGCCCCCCCCCTCTCGCACACCCCCAACCTGGCCCCCCCTTCTATACACCCCAATCAGGCCCCACCCCTTCTATACACCCTCATTCCTTCTCTAAACCCCTTCATCAGTACTCTTCCATACATTCTGATCATACCTCCTCTATACATACCGATTACACCTTCTCTATACACATCGATTAAACATTCTCTATATAATATTTGAGGCACGTCATGATTTGAGACTGACCTATAAAAATGCTCAAAGGAATTCGACAGTTCGAGATCCGACAGGAAAAGAACAAATTCCAGGAACTGTTGCAGCTGCTCCAATGACTGGAAATCCGAGGAATCCGAACGAATAGCAATTATCCGCTGATCAATGTACCGGGCAAACTGCTCCGTCACCTGATGACATAAAGACATCAATGTGTAACTGTATACAGAGGCAAGTGGTGCTGTACCATACACACACGGGAAGTTTTACCATAGGCAGACACAAGGGGTAGCTGTACCATATATACACAGGAAGGAATGTACCATATACATATGCACTGGATGGGAAGGGGGAATTCTCCCATACACACATACTAAGATAGAGAGGAGGAGCTGGTCCATATGCAGACAGAGGGGGAGCTGGTCCATATGCAGACAGAAGGGGGTGGAGCTGGTCCATATGCAGACAGAAGGGGGGGGGGGGGAGCTGGTCCATATGCAGACAGAGGGGGGGGGGGGAGCTGGTCCATATGCAGACAGAGGGGGGAGCTGGTCCATATGCAGACAGAGGGGGGGGAGCTGGTCCATATGCAGACAGAGGGGGGGGGAGCTGGTCCATATGCAGACAGAGGAGGGGGGAGCTGGTCCATATGCAGACAGAGGAGGGGGGAGCTGGTCCATATGCAGACAGAGGAGGGGGGAGCTGGTCCATATGCAGACAGAGGAGGGGGGAGCTGGTCCATATGCAGACAGAGGGGGGGGGCTGGACCATATGCAGACAGAGGGGGGGGGCTGGACCATATGCAGACAGAGGGGGGGGGGGCTGGACCATATGCAGACAGAGGGGTAGCTGTTCTATAATACACCACTGGGGGGGGGGGGAAGCTATACCATATACAAAAACACAAGAGGGGGGTGAAATGTAGACTGTCTTGACACTCACATGTAATGCTGTCAGGAATGAAAGCTGTAACAGGCCTTGACAGAATCCTTGCTGTAAAGAGAGTAAAAATCTTGTCTGCTGACCAAACATCTCCTCCATGGCTCGTCTGAGAGCCATATATATAGAACAGAACCGAGGAACCAGATCTGCATCATTCCACGACCTCTCCAGAAAGCGTTGTACCTAGTACACAAGCAAAAGTTACACCTTGACATGTCCAGATCCCCCCCCCCCCCCTCCCCAAAAGCACCACACCTACTGAGAGGCACTTACCTGCTGCTGAACCACCCCCTGCCAGCACTGAGCCATCTCGGCCATACTTCCCATCCCACAGCTGAAGGTGCTTACTGGCGCACTGGTGGAGCTGCGGTTCTTCCCATCTGTAGGAGGCGACAAGGTTAGCAGGTACAAGGCTGCTGTGTCATCTTCTCTTCTTTCACATGGAGAACCTACCCACCCCACCAGACTCTGTACTGGAAATAATGTTATGATTGTATATAGACGTGGGAACAAAAGACCCAGAATCCAACAAATGGCGGCTGTCAGGTCATCTAAGAAGATACCTCATTTAAGTAGCCGAGAGCCAGGTGTGAACATTGCGACTTCGTTCTTGGAGTGTGAATGGGAGAATAGTCACAGAGCAACTTGTGTTAATGGAAACAAATTCCCAGTGAGTTTTATGGACAGTTTTCAATGCACCCCCCCAAAGGAGGGGTCTCTTTGCCCTCATCTCAGTGGAGAGAAGGGACAAGTCCACCGAGACCGAATGTCTAGGACAGGGATATGCAATTAGCGGACCTCCAGCTGTTGCAATGCCTCTGGGTGTCATGCTTGTGGCTGTCAGAGTCTCGCTATGCCTCATGGGACTTATAGTTTGCAACAGCTGGAGGTCCGCTAATTGCCTATCCCTGGTCTAGGACATAGGAGAGCCTCCCTGGGTTGGATAGAGCCAAGGCAACTCTGGTTTCCAATATAATAATCAATAATTGTTACTTAGAATACGAGTGGCGACTCCTGTAACTATTATTCTCTGTATACCCAAACTGTTATTGTGTCCCCTATTTTATCCCATTTAATTTTCCTTTCATTTTTCGTTTTAACATTGAGTTGATACTGTTTTGTTTAATGCTAAAATAAAAAGAAAGATTAAAAAAAATAAATGGCAGCTGTCAAAAAGACATGGGCCTGGATTCAAGAAGCAATTGCGCCTGTGTAACCATAGGTTACACAGCGCAATTGCTTACTTGCCCCGGCGTTACGAATGCTCCTGATTCAGGAACCTTGTTACGCCGACTGCAGCCTAAGATATGCGCGGCATAAGGCTCCTATGCCCGCATATCTTAGGCTGCATTCTTGCGATGGCCGCTAGGTGGCGTTCCCGTTGTGCTTAGCGTATAGCATGCAAATTGCATACTAACACCGATTCACAATGTTGCGCGAGCCCTGCGTACGCAATTTACGTAGTTTCCGTACGGCGTGTTTAGCGTAAGGCTGCCCCTTCTAATAGCAGGGGCAGCCAATGCTAAAGTATAACCGTCGTTCCCGCGTCGCGACGTTCGAATTTTACATAATTTGCGTAAGTGATTCGTGAATGGCGCTGGACGCCATTCACGTTCACTTTGAAGCAAATGACGTCCTTGCGACGTCATTTGCCGCAATGCACGTCGGGAAAGTTTCCCGACGGAGCATGCGCTCTACGCTCGGCGCGGGAGCGCGCCTAATTTAAATGATTCCCGCCCCCTACGGGATCATTTACATTAGGCGCCCTTACGCAGGGCAAGTTTACACAGCGCCCACGCAATTTACGGAGCTACTGCTCCGTGAATCGCGGGTAGCGCAGTAAATTTGAGGGAGCCTCCGTAAATAAGGGGCAAATCTACCTGAATCCGGGCCATGGAGTCTGGCTGGGTCTCGGAAGGACATCAGGTAGAACACTATGTGCAGTGAACTCACTAGTTTTACTGGGTGGTTTCAGCGCAGTGGTGTCTGGTGGGCTGGTGTCCACGTGGACCAGGAGATGGGTCAATCTCCGCACTCGAGAATTAAAGACCGACAATCGTGACTTGGGTTGCCGAGCTCCCCGACTGATCTCCAGGTAACGTGTGAGGAGCCACCCAAGGGGACTCACCCCGCCAGAATCTGGAAAAGAGAATAAAATAAAATAGGTGCCATGTCATTATCAGTCCTGGAGACATCAAACAAAGGAGGATACTCCCAGTATTCCCTGTACCTGGGGTGGTAATACTCTGCACCAGGGGAGAGATCAGAGCCTCCCAGCACGTTCGGCCGAGAGCCTGAGCGGCCTCGTCATCGGGAAGAAAACGGTCTGCAAACTCCTGCTCATGCGACAATGCCCGGTTCAGCCTGCAACATAAATATCAACGTCAGTGCAAAACCACAACAGTCCTAACACAGAGACCATATTGTAACACCACAACACACTATATGGAAATAAATCATCACTGCAACAATACGACGACAACAAACCATAAGCTGGAAATAGACAACAAGTCTACTCAACCCACTCCGGGGTTCAGTATAACTCATGTGAGGATTATGTATGGAGAAGACCAGACTGTACAGATACGTTGGAGGAGGAGAACAGAGGAGACCGAACTCCAGTCACATGTATCCATACAACACACAGCTGACAAATCCAGGTGGGGGGGTTCCAGTATTATACACAGTATATCGGAATAGTGATGGGGTCTCTAGTATTAAAGAGCATATATTTTGGGGGTCGGGGGGTTCTTGCTCTTTAGTATTAAAACAGTGTACCTTCAGGGGGGGATGTGAAGTGTCTTGTATTAAAGACCGAAAATTTCGGGGGTGGGGGGTTCTTTAGTTTTAAAACAGTATGCCTTCATGGGGGGGGTTCAGACAGACAGATCTTTCCCGGGCGTTCTCTGCCATCACTGATACTATATACGGGGGGTGGGGGTATGGTTTTTAGTATCAAAACAGTAAACCTTGTATACCCAATTCAGGCTGTCTTCTCCTGGCGGGGACAGCTTCCCCTGCTTGCTACAAGCAGGGGAAGCTGTCCCCACCAGGAAAAGACAGCATGTACAAGGTATACTGTTTTGATACTAGAGACCATACACCCCCCAAATATACCATCAGTAATACCAGAGACCCCCCCCAGGAAAGATCGGTCTGTATTACTAGAGACCCTTCACATCCCTCCTTGAAGGTATACTGTTTTCATACTAAAGAACAAGAGCCCACCACCCCCGAATATACGGTCTTAAAAGCGGAGTTCACCCCTAAAGTGGAACTTCCACTCATCGGATTCCCCCTCCTCCAGTGCCGCAATTGCACCTTTAAGGGGGGACAGGATTCCTTTCCCACTTCCGGGAGTCTGGGCCGTGGCCCGTGACATCACCGTCGGGCTCCCTCCTCCTCCCCCAGCCGCCGGGCTAACAGGAGAGGGGAGTGGGGCCTCGCGCATGCGCAGTAGGGTTCCCGGCGTGAAGCCGAAAGGCTATACTGCCAGGTTACCTTATCCGCAATGACGGTGGCAGCACCCGACAGCTGATGGAAACATCAGCTGCGGTGCCAACATCGAGGGACTCCAGGACAGGCAAGTGTCCCGTTATTAAAAGCCAGCAGCTGCAGTATGTGTAGCTGCTGGCTTTTAATTTTTTATTTTTTGTCCAGAACACCGCTTTAATACTAGAGACCCCATCACTATTCCAATATACTGGAACACCCCACCAGAATTTGTCAGCTCTGTTGTATGGATATATGTGACTGGAGTTTGGTCTCCTCTGTCTGTGTTGATGGAGGAGTCGTGCAAATATCTTTCCTGAAAATCTATAGGGGAAAGAGTACCGCTCCAAGCCCTGCGACCTATGCTGTGCTCCCGCCCTGTAGTACTGACAGGTGCAGACTCTGCGCTGATCCGTGGAAAAAAGAAATGTTCCTGGACTGCCGTACTCTGATAGGCGATTTATTGAAACAAAATAAACAAAGGATAAAATCCAAAGCTGTATAACATCCAAAAATTCATGCAACACTGCAATCAATGGTAGAAAGTGGACATAGGGGACAAAAAAGCTAACATGTTTCACATCATGGATAGATGCTTAGTCATAGCTTCCTTTGTTCCTTTTGTTTCAATAAATCGCATCAGAGTGCGGCAGTCCAGGAACATTTCTTTTATCCATGAAAATATATAGGGGGTTGGTGGGAGTTTCCAATATTGCAGACACAATATTGTGGTGGGAAATTAATAGTATCAGTCAGTATTATAGACAATATATCCAGTGTCTCTGGTATTGCAGATGGTATATCAGGTTTAAGGGGGTCTTTAGTTTTACAGACAATCAATTGGGGAGGAGGAGGGGGGGGGCTGTCCTGTGCCAGTTATAGCACATATCCTACAAGTTTATATCCAGTTGGTGGTTATGAAGGATAAAAAGGAGGCATGGCTCACCGGCTGAAGAGCTGCAGTAGGTGCTCTTTCTTGTCACGGATCTCCTGCCCCCAGCTATGTGCTCTGCTGGTGTAAAATAAAAAGGTTCTTCTACAAAGTTGCTCCTTAAACACTGGCCAGAAAGTTGGCTTGGGCCCCAGTATCTCAAGGCCCCGCACACGCGTGTCAATACCACCCTGCACACGTAAAAGAAAAGAGACATTAGAACTTGTACTCTCAGTCACACACTCTCCTCATTGCCAACGGTCACACCCTTCACATGCTTTACCTGCTGACATCGCTTTATTTTGACCTGAATGATGGGCCAGAAACGAGTGACGTTTTCCACGAGAAGTACGCGTCCGGCTGTGCTGGCGATGTTCACCTGGTTACAAAAAAACACAGCCATGATTACCACATTTACAGTGTACTCCACCATCTAAAGTTGAAACCAAACCTGGAAGATCAGATGTTTGGTTTCTAAGTCGGAAGGACTTCAGTATGACCAGCAGTATATCCGGATTATGGATGGAGGAAAGAGGTGGCAAAAATAAGACGATACACTCTGCCAGAAGCCATTCCCAAACAAATTTTACAACATCCTAAATATCCGATTATTGCTTGTGTCGCCTGTACACAGGGAACCTCCTGCTGTCTTGCCAGAGACAGATCCTCTGAGCCTCGACTACACCTGGAAACTTTTCTGAGGCCAGGTTTACACTTGGGCGGGCCATGCTGCCCACGTTTGCTCGGGCACGACAGCCTATTCATTTGAATAGGCTGCCGTGCCCGGTGAAACACAGGATAGTCTCTGCACTACTATGGAAATCGCAGCCCACACGGGAACTGCGAATACAGCGAGGTTGCCAGTGTGATTCCCAGTGCGGGTGGCGTGCCATTAGGATTAATGGTCCTGTGTTTTACTCTGCGGGTGGTTGGAGCTGCAGGAATTTGTGCTGGTCCCACAGCGGCACCACCAGCACAGGTGTGAAGCTAGCCTAAGGGCTTAGCCCTTAGCCTCAAGAAGGCTTGGAATGTGTCACTTACCGCGTTCAGCTCCGTGTTAATGTTCGCTGGGTTCTCTCCTCCCATAACCACCACTCGGGCTGGCATATAACTAGAGTCCTCACTGGCTACAACAATCGTAAGCTGCCTGCAGGGGGCAACAAACACATTCAGCATTCTGGGATGCAACAATGTCCTACACATAGAAAATACCCTCCCCCATTCGCACTCACCGGATCACCACCCCTCGGTGCATGTAGACGTTGATGTAATGGGATCCAGTGCTTCCGCTCGACTCCCAGTAAGATTTTGGGTTTCCATCTGTCAGTTTGTTGGCCCGGTGAGGATTAGAGGAGACTTCCATCTTCTCCCAACACTTGTCCTCCTTGACTTCTACACTAGATCCTACACACAGAAAAAGGACAAGTCACTGTGAGCCATTGAACAGATTTAGCAGTAATAGCATCATCTACTCTGCTTGTATGGGACACCTTTAGTAAAATGCAACCCATGATGGGATGGAATTCTCAACCAACTATAAGACGCCAAATCCCTCCTCTGTACTTAAAAGCAGTCAAAAACACCAAGATGTGCATTTCTGAATGCTTTTGATTTTCAAAAAATGGCGCCAATGGATTTAGAGTAAAACCAGAAGTGATGTCATTGCTACCGTGTTACAATTGCAAACAGCCGATCAAAGCCGGTCCTGGCTGTCTTGCCAGCCAATGCATGTGTCAGCAGGTCGCTCAGGTCTCCTGGTGGGACTAGAATTCTAAAACACGAACCTGCAGGCATCATCCCGGTATAACCACCAAAAGTCCAGCGACAGACGGGTATGTTGCTGGACGGAAAGGGGTTAAAGAAAGGTCCAAATGGACAGATGTATGGCCTGGTGTCACAAGGACAATTATTTTGGTTCACTGCATGTTATCAGAGTTTGGGTTAAGCGTGGTATGATGGGCAAGAATCTCAGGATACTAAATACTCACCCTGACAAAGGTTTCTCAGAAAGACATCAAAGAATGGGATGTTGACCTGTTGCTGGCTCCGTCTGTGCTCTTCAATCTGTGTCAAAACCATCTGAAGGGGGCAAGAAAAAAAAAAAAGAAAAACAGTTAACACCACAAACGGAAAGACACCATATCAAACACTTAGACAGCACAGATAGCTATTAGGTGGATGACAGCACAGATAGAGTCTTGGTATATACACCTGTCTTTATTCACTTGCCAACCACAGCGGTTTGCAAGTGGTTTACTGGGGTTATGAAAGTGATCGGAGCGGCTCATGAGCTGCTAGAACAGTTGTGAAAGGGGACGGAAGAGGAATGTATACATTCCTTGCAATAGGCATAAAAGTGATATAAAAAAACAGCGGAAAAAATAAATTAACACACCCCTATTGCTCTGTGCAGAATCTAAGGAATACAGATGTTGAGCACATATGTAAATGGTGTTCACTCACACCACACATGTGAAGTATCACTGTGAACATTGGAACGAGAGCAAGAATTTTAGACCTCCTAACTCTAAGGCCCCTTTCACACTTGGGTGGGGGTGGCGTCGGTGGTAAAGCGGCGCTATTTTTAGTCGCGCTTTACTGTCAATTTTGTGGTGCTATTCACCGCTAGCGGGCCGCTTTTACCACCGTTAGTGGGTGAGAAAGTGTTAAAACCACCGCGCTCTGCTGGCAGTATAGCTGCGGTGCCTATTGATCTCAATGGGCAAGAGCGGTGGAGGAGCAGCATACAAACCACTCCTTCACTGCTCCAAAGATGCTGCTAGCAGAACTTTTTTTACCGTCCTGCTAGCATGCCGCTCCAGTGTGAAAGCCCTCGGAGCTTTCACACTAGAGAGACAGCAGTGGCCGTTTCAGGTCGCTTTGCAGGCGCCATTTTTAGCGTTTTAGTGCCTGCAAAGCAACCCAGTGTGAAAGGGGTCTAAATAGGTAACCTGTAGACAATTTTCAAATGTCGCCTATGGAGATTTTTTAAGTAACTGCAGTCTGTCGCTATTCCACGAACATGTGCAATTTTAAGGCGTGACATGTTAGGCATCCATTTACTTGGCGTGACATCATCTTTCATATTTAACAAAAAAATTCATTCGATTTTTCTCTCTCTCTCATACACACACATATATAAATATATAGATATATCCAATTCATTAACCGCCTGGCAGAATGGCACTCCTGCGCGAAACATCGTAGCTATACGACGGGCGCTTTGAGTATAGGGCACGCACTCCCGCCGTACGCCCGCGGCATGACGTAGGGGCTTGTGCACATGGCCGCCGGCTACTTGCAATTGCTCCCGAGAAGGAGAGAACAGATCTGTCAATGTAAACAGACAGATCTCTGTTCTGTCAGGTGTGAGGAGAGCGATCCGTTGTTCCTAATGCTTAGGAACAATGATCGCTCTACTCACCCAGGCAGTCCCCCCCCCCCCCGCCCAGTTAGAATCACTCCCTAGGTAACACAATTAATCACTTGATCGCCCCCAAGTGTTAACCCCTTCCCTGCAAATTCCATTTCCATTTAATCAGTGGCTATTTATAGCTCTGATCGCTGTATAAATGTTAATGGTCCCAAAATAGTGTCAAAAGTGTCTCATGTGTCTGCCATGTCACAGTCCTGACATATATAAAAAAAATTAAAAAACTATCGCAGATCACAGTCATTACTACTAAAAAAAAAATATATATAATAAAAATGGCATAAATCTATCCCCTATTTTGTAGACCCTATAACTTTTGTGCAAACCAGTCAATATACGCTTATAGCAATTTTTTTTTTTTTAACCAAAAATATGTAGAAGAATACATATGGGCCTAAACCAAGGAAGAAATTTGTTTTCTTATATCTTTTTTGGGGGGGATATTTATTAAAAGGAAAAAGTAAAAAATATTGTTTTTTTTTTCAAAATAGTCTGTCTTTTTAGGGCAAAAAGTTTATAGCGCAAAAAATAAAGACCGCAGAGGTGATCAAATACTACCAAAAGAAAGCTCTATTTGTTGGGGGGAAAAGGGACGTCAATTTCTTTTGGATACAATGTTGCATGATCGCGCAATTGTCAGTTAAAGCGTAGGGTTTCTGCTAAAAAATATTATATTTGGGGTTATAAGTAATTTGAATAAAAAAAAAAAAAAAAAAAAAAAAACGTATTTGTTAACAAAAAGTGCTAGAAAAGGCTTGGTCTTCAAGTGGTTAATACACACCATGCACCGACACCAACATGCACTCCGTCACCCTATAGTCAAGCAAAGAGCAGCATAGTAATCAGATGGTAGGCTCACCTGGATGCAGCCGGCCAGAATGCTGGTGGCCATCTTCTGGTAAAGGCTGGAGTATTTCTCACAGTCACTCAGGAGGTCTCTCAGCTCTGGTGCCTGAATAAGGCCTGTGCTATGCTTCTCCAGCACTTTGCTTAGCGTGTCTTTGGCACCCAGTCGGCACATAACAACCGCACAGTCCTTGTTTGTAGAGGCCAGACGGTGGAGAAAGCTGACCACTTCCTGGAGAACCTGAACCAAAAAAAAAATATATATAATGGGTTGATGGATCAACCATAGAACGACTCTCCAACAAAACATGATCAGCCTTACTGTCACCCGGCCTCTGAGAATACAGCCTGTGCCCATCTCCATCCTCACCTCCTGATCACTGCTGGTGCTCCCCAGGGAGGTCAGACAAGGCTCAATACTCTTGTGCCAAGGAAGTGTATCCTCCTGATAGAAATCCAGGGACTTGTTCAGAATCCTGAAAAGGAGACAATAGTATGAAAATTCCAAAACCCTTGCAAGCCAAATGGCTACTCAACACAAAGCTTTTGGGGGCTCCACACCCTGCCGACGACAGGGGGGGATCCCTGAATGGAACTTTAACCACTTAATGTTTGCCTTATAGCAGATTTACTGATACAGGGCAGTCAGTCAATCTGTGCACAATCACGTATATACAAGCGATTCTGCACTTCCGGGTAGGGGGGCACGTGCTGCTTCCAATGGCTGACTAGTCAGGGGAAAAAAAATCCAGAACATCCCTTAGTAAAAGCACCACACCGTGCGCACAAAAACACTGATTAGGCATACATTTAACCCTTTGATCATCCTAGATGTTTAACCCCTT
Organism: Rana temporaria; assembly: GCF_905171775.1. Classification (NCBI taxonomy): domain Eukaryota; kingdom Metazoa; phylum Chordata; class Amphibia; order Anura; family Ranidae; genus Rana; species Rana temporaria. The sequence continues at coordinate 467,142,337 of NC_053492.1, read as the reverse complement.
CTCAGCCAGTGTCATTGGTACAGTGACAGAGCATATTTTTTTATCATTGTATTAATGTCACTGGTTCCCACAAAGTGTCAAAAGTGACAGATTGTCCGCAGCAACATTGCAGTCCCGCTATAAGTTGCCGATTGCCACCATTAACATTATAAAGAAAAAACAGTTGCCTCACCCAACCCGCCCCTAAACACGCTTTCAACACTTAAATTTTTTATGCAGAATTAAGTTATAAAAATAAATATCAGCAACTACTTTATCCGTGCCCACCAATGCAGGCCACCTTGCGCCCACCAATGCAGGCCACCTGTGCAGGAGGGGAGAGAGGAACAGGAGAGCCGCCCAGGTGATCAGAGCGCAGCGCAGGGAAAACAGCGATAACAGCTTTTATTTCAATTGCCGTGTTACCGCCGCTCAACGTCATATACAGCCCCCCCGGGAATTTTGATTGACAGATGACCCGTCACCGGGATTGGACGGGTGATCGGTCTATCAAAGTCCAGGAGGAGGGGCTGTATCAGACAGCAAGCGGCGGGGAACACAGCCATTGAAATTAAAACCGTTATCGTTGCGTTCCCTGTAAACCGTAGTTTGTAGATGCTATAACTTTTGCGCAAAGCAAAAATATGTAGCAGAATACATATGGCCTAAATGCATAAAGAAATTAGATTTTTTTTTCTATTTAGTCGATGGCTATTGACATGTAAATTCCATATGTGTGTGTGTGTGTGTGTGTGTGTGTGTGTGTGTGTGTGTGTGTGTGTAAATTGACAGCGCTATACAAGTCGTTTATGTGGTAAAATATATAAAAAAAATTAAACCTGTCATGACGGCTTTGCTTGGACTAGATAAAGTTCCCCTTCAGCATTAGAGGATGTCACTAAAGCCCCATACACAAGGTAGGACTTCAAACAAACTTTTCCGTGGATCTTTGTTTGAAGGGCGTTGGCCTGGGAACACCCATAGCATACACACGGCAGGACTTTTTCTGCAAACTTTCCCAAAATCACGTGATTTTTCTGCTCTTTACCGCCACCCTTTGGTCAACTTCTGCTATTGTTGGTTGATTTTAACATTGGTTCTGGGCATGCGTGTTTGTACTTTGGACTAAAGTCCGACGGATTTCTGTACACGATAGGACTTTGCACCATAGGACTTTTGCTGCTGAAAAGTTTGTCCCTTTGCAAAACTAACTTTTGTCCGATGAAAACCGAAAAAGTTTGTCTGATGGAGCGTACACGGTCTGATTTTTTCGAAAACCTGCTCATTTCGAAGTTTGTTGTCAAAAAGTCAGATCGTGTGTATAGGTCTTTAGACTCTCCCCCCCCCCCAGAAGTGATGCCGCTCACGACAACACATCTGTAAAATCAGTGCCCTCAGCTGTACACACAGCCCATAAACCAGTACGAGTCCGCTCACCTCCACACATACATGTAGCCACCACACCTGTACAACTGGTAGTCTCACCTACACATGCAATGTGCCCACTTGTACATACAGCACCTTTACGGAGGGCTGTCATCTATAAAACACAAATCTCTTACCTGTACACCTGTATGTGCATTGCTCTTACCTGTACACACAGTGCTGCAGCCGTTTCTCACCCCTCAGCTGCTCCAGACAGGAGAGGAGCTGCAGGAAGAAATTGTGGTCGGTTAGAAGTTGGGGAACATCACAACGTAGCGAGGAGACGTCTTCACAAACGCATCGTTCCAGAGAGGGGAGAATTTCCCGACACATCCGAATGTCTTTCAGACCACTCAGCAAAGTTGAGAGATCCATTTCCTGGACAACCAGCCCTGGAGTAGACTCTGCAAGAGAAAAAAGGTACACACCACTCAGCAACCCTTGCGCTAGAGACGGGGCCCGCCACTGGGCACTCTTCCGCTAGAGACAGGGCCCAAAAATGTATAAGAAAAAACCGGGACGGCCGCACTCCAAAAATAAAAATGTGTTCCTTTTAATAAAAACTGGTCACAACATAAATATGTCACAGCAAAAAATCAGGAAAAAGGGCTAACGCGTTTCACACTCTCATACAGTGCTTATTCATAGCCACTGGGCACCCTTCTGCTAGAGACAGGGCCCGCCACTGGGCACCCTTCCACTAGAGACAGGGCCTGCCACTGGGCACCCTTCCACTAGAGACAGGGCCTGCCACTGGGCACCCTTCCACTAGAGACAGGGCCTGCCACTGGGCACCCTTCCACTAGAGACGGGACCCGCCACTGGGCACCCTTCCACTAGAGACGGGACCCGCCACTGGGCACCCTTCCACTAGAGACGGGACCCGCCACTGGGCACCCTTCCACTAGAGACGGGACCCGCCACTGGGCACCCTTCCACTAGAGACGGGACCCGCCACTGGGCACCCTTCCGCTAGAGACGGGACCCGCCACTGGGCACCCTTCCGCTAGAGATGGGACAACGCCCTCTGCTAGAGAATGGATACTGCTGGGTGCCCACTGCTAGAGGGGACCCTGCTGAGCACCCACTGCTAAAGAAAAGACACAGATGAGCAATATCCACTAGAGACGGGACGCAGCTGAGAAAAGATGCCCGAAATGCTATCATTGCAAACTCCCATCTCTCTCTACAAAGCATTGTACATCCTACGAATGAGATCACACACAGTTCTCACCTTTGCTTTCAGCACTAACTTTCTCTTTACTGTTCTTCAGGAGGTCACTCAGCTGTTTCTGCATCAAGTCATCCAGCCTCGCATACATGGAATTGCTGGAGTCCTCAGAGAAGATTTGAAGGAATGTGGACAACTCCAAACTAGACAACTGCTCAGACAAACCCTTATGGTTTTCCATAAGCATCCGGATGACCAGGATACCATTGAGCACAGAGGAGAAACACCTGCCAGACAATAGACAGAGGGGAGATTATTATTATTATTATACAGGATTTATATAGCGTCAACGGTGTACGCAGCGCTTTACAACAGGAGGGCAGACAGTACAGTTACAATACAATTCAATACAGGAGGAATCCGAGGTCCCAGATCATTAAAACATTATGATCTGTATAAAGAAAAAAGGGTCATACTGAAAAAGGAGTTGCACAAAGAACAAGGAAAGGGCGTTACTGACACAGGTAAAGTACGCAGGACTGAGAAAAGTCATACTGACACCGGTGTTGTACACAGGATAGATGAAGGATCATAAATGGGAGGAAAGAAGGAGTGCGGCTGTCCAAAATGTCTTTCCTCCCATTTATGCTCTGTGCATTGCCTGCACCCACTGGATTTTGGGCTATTTTATTCATCACTGAGGTACATCATCTGGAGCGGCGGTTCTTTCTTTCAGATGAAGGATCATACTGACATATAAGAGAGAAAGAACCATATTCATAAAGGTGCAGTACAGCAAAAGAGTCCGACTGACACAGATGCTATACACATACACACACACACACACACACACACACACACACACAGGACAGAAGGGTCATACCAACACCGGTGCTGTATACAGGATAGAGCTGCACGATTCTGGAAAAAATGAGAATCGCGATTCTTTTGCTTAGAAAAAAAGATCGCGATTCTCAAAAACTTTTAGAGAGGAGACTGTATTTAAAAGGTGAGCATTTTCCCATTTCCAGACTTTTACAGGAGAGACCCTGCGGATTCTTAAAAATAGACATTAAATATTAGCAGCTCACATTTCGGTAGATAAAAAAAATTGCCAGTGCGACTCATGTAAACGCTTGTGGGAGCAAGGGTGTGCTGTCCGGGACCTCTGTGGGAAGAAGCGCAATACTGCCAATCCACAGCATCACCATCATGTTCTTTGCCAAAGTCAGTTCTGGTATCTCTGCCATTTGCGGTCTACGCTGGTTTTGTTGCGGTCAACAGCTTCCCCTCCGCTTCAAAACAGGCAATCTCACCATCATGCCGCAATACTGATGCCAGCATCCCGGGGACACCATTTTATTTTTAATCAAAAACGTATTATGCAATTACTCAGATGATACATATAATCACAAATGCATTTAGACATCCCATACAATTCAATTGAAGAACATTGTTAGAATTAATTTCATATAATGTAACAGTATCAATATATATTATAACTATGACTTTCTTCCCCCCCCCCCTTTTCCCCTTCCTTCCCCTCTCCCATCCCCCTACTTTTTCTAGCCCCTCCCTTAACCCCAAAACTACTACCAGCACACGCAAGACCCTCTAAATCTAGACAACTCTTATGTTCAACCCCCAGGCTCTCCTGCGCAATAAGCTTTCTAGCTAAATACATCAGCCTCGTTATCATACAAAACATTCCTTTTCGGAAATTTTTCAGGATCAATAGCCCCAAGCAGGTATACCAGAGGGTCCAATGGAACCGGTACCTGGGCCACTCTGGTAATACACTGAAAGACTTCCTCCCAGTACCGATGAAGCTTTGGGCATCTCCAGATTAGGTGTATAAAGTTCCCCTGATGCACTTTGCACACAAGGGGGGGTCCCTTCCTCCCCACCTGTGTAACTGCACTGGTGTTCTACCAGGAACACCATTGATCGCTGCACGCTTTTTACCTCCTCAAATGTAAGCTGACAATTTGTTATTTTATCCCTATCAGAATTGTTCAAATCCAGGATTGAGATCGTGGGGGGGCGGAGAATTGCGATAACGATTCTCCGCGATTAATCGTGCAGCTCTAATACAGAAAAAAGGAAGGGTCATTCTGAATGAAGACCATCAGCCCACATATACAGATCATATAAACAAACACACAATAAATGACAAATATGTATCATCCTCACCCCTCAACACTTGTCATCTTGGCAATGGCACCAGGAATGGCCCTCAGGAGACTGCTGGAGCTGCCACTGGCTGCAGATCCAATACTGGAGAAGATCTCTTTGATCACCTGAGCATCCCCTGGATTTAGGATGTTACGTCTGGAAGATCCCTGAGGATCAGAACCATCCACACCGGTCAGCACCTTCAAGACCTGCCAGGAGTAACGAGGTTATCAGATGGAGGAGATGGTAGACACTTAGAATGTGTGTAGGTTGGACTATTAAAGCTCCGCTTACCGCAAGTCCTATATGCTGGATGGCAGCAGAGGAGTTGTGTTCCTGCATACACCCCAGCACAGCTCTCACCCCTCCCTCTGTGGCAAAAAGAACACGCCAGTCATACTTCAACATGACCAGGTACGTCAACTGCAGACACATCACCACCAACAGCTTGTCCTTCGACTGCGATGTCAGAAGTTCCACCAGAAGCTTTACAATCTTGTCCCTAAATATCACAATATTTATTAATCGATAACTGCATACAAAAAGTGTAATTTGCTTTTTCCTTTCATTCTTGTGTGTGGAGGAAAAAGAGAAATAAGTTTGACACTTTGAGGTCTTGTAGTTAGTACCTGCATGATGTACGCCCCTCCGCCTTGATACCCTGACCTTCTTCGCCAAGCTGTTGCTCCATGATCTGAACAATGAAGCCCAGGGCCCCGGCCCCACAAACATTCCGTTTCACCTTGTCCAGCATCTCCGCCAGCAACTCCAAGCAAACTCTGGGCGAAGAGCCCCAGAAAGTTCCAATTCCTAGAAGAGCATGAATAATATATTAGTAGCTGGATTCAGGTAGGGCGGCTCACTTTTGAGGCGGCGTAGCGTATCGCATATACACTACGCCGCCGTAAGTCAGAGAGGCAAGTGCTGTATTCACAAAGCACCTGCCTCCTAAATTACGGCGGCGTAGCGTAAATGGGCCGGCGTAAGCGCACCTAATTCTAATGAGGATGGGGGGGCGTGTTTTATGTAAATTACTCGTGACCCGACGGGATTGACGTTTTTTTACGAACGGCGCATGCACCGTCCGTGGACATATCCCAGTGTGCATTGCTCCAAAGTACGCCGCAAGGACGTATTGGTTTCGACGTGAACGTAAATTACGTCCAGCCCCATTCACGGACGACTTACGCAAACGATGTAATTTTTTAAAATTTCGACGCGGGAACGACGGCCATACTTAACATTGACTAGGCCAGCTATTTGTTCGACTAACTTTACGCCGGAAAACACCTTACGTAAGCGGCGGGCAAGCGTACGTTCGTGAATCGGCGTATCTCGCTGATTTACGCATTCTAAGCGTAAATCAGCGTTCACGCCCCTAGCGGCCGGCGGAACCAGACAGCTAAGATACGACGGCGCAGTTCGTCGTATCTTAGCTAGGTTTAAGTGTATCTCAGTTTGAGGATACACTAAACATACGACAGCTTAGATTCCGAGTTACGACGGTGTATCTACTGATACGCCGGCGTAACTCTTTGTGAATCTAGCTATATATGTGTATTCTATAGAATATGTGATCCAGGTCTCCCAACATCACTCTGCAGCAGCATAGATGGAATGAAATACAATAAGCAGCAGTTTATCTGCTATGGCTTCTGCTCCCTCCTCGGCTTACCCCAGAAAATAAAATGTTGTACTCTCTAAAACACAGGTGTCAAACACAAGGCCTGCGGGCCGAATCGGGCCTTCCAGGTCAATTCATGTGGCCCTCGCAACTCTCCTGCTCCAGCCCTTCTCTGGTCCTCCTGCAAACCCTTACTTTCTGCTTTCAAGCAATGCATCCAGCTTCTTCCCAGCTGCAGCATAAGGAAAGGGGGGTGCACTGTGATGTAAGGGAGAGTGGGGGGACTCAACTTCTGATGGTGGGGGGGCTCCTGACATCTAATGTAAGGGGAGGGGATGCGCTGGACATCTAATCCTACAAATACAACCCGCCCTTTTGAGGGCAATCATCATGCTGATGCGGCCCACAATGAAGTTGAGTTTGACAACCATGCTCTAAAACAGGGCTCGACAAATCCCGGTCGCCAGGTCGACTAGAAATAGCATCCTGGCGACTTGGCTTGGAAGGTGGGCAAAAAAAATTTATTTTGTTCCATAGGACCGGCGCTCCGTGGACTAGGCCGAAGCCGCGGCCTCGCCTAAAACATCCTGCCCGCAGCTCGCCGCGATCCTGGGAAAAGGCCGCGAGCGGCATCTGCCGCTCGCAGCCTTTTCCCAGGATCGCTGCGGGCAGGATGTTTTAGGTGAGGCCGCGGCTAGTCCACGGAGCGCCTTTTCCCCAGGATCGCGGCGGTTTAGGCCCCCACCTCCCCCGCCGCTCGATCGTGGGGGGCCCGTGATGTCCGGTAATTGAGGCCGCGGCTTTGCGGCCTTGTGAAGTCCCCAGCTCTTCCTTGTGTGAGCTGGTGCCATCTGGTGGTGGCAGTTGGTATTACAAGTTAAGCATTACAAGTCAAACAGCAATTCGAATGTCATTTTTCACTATTTTCACTGCCATCTTCTTCCCTCTAATTAGAACCCCCGAACATTATATATATTTTTTATCCTAACACCCCAGAGAATAAATTGGCGATCTTTGCAATACTTTGACACGCCGTATTTGCGCAGCGGTCTTACAAGCGCACTTTTTTGGGAAAAAATTACACTTTTTTTAAATTAAAAAATAAGACAACAGTAAAGTTATCACCATTTTTTTTTATATTATGAAAGATAATGTTACGCTGAGTAAATTCATACCCAACATGTCACGCTTCAAAATTGCGTCCGCTCGTGGAATGCCGACAAACTTTTACCCTTTAAAATCTTCATAGGCGACGTTTAAAAAAAAATCTACAGGTTGCATGTTTTGAGTTAGAGGAGTTCTAGAGCTAGAATTATTGCTCTCGCTCTACCAATCGTGGCGATACCTCACATGTGTAGTTTGAACACCGTTTACATATGCGGGCGCTGCTCACGTATGTGTTCGCTTCTGCGCGCAAGCTCGTCGGGATGGGGCGCGTTTTCTGGCTCCTAACCTTAGCTGGTTCCTAGATTCCAAGCAAATTTGTCAAACCCTGCTCTAAAACATTTTTTTTTTGGAGTGCATTGAGAGATACAGGATTTAAAAAGGGTTACAAAACTAGGACCCTTAATTCACTATTAGGGATGAGCTTCGTATTCGATCTCATGTTGAACTCGAATATCGTATGTTCGATTGTTCGTCGAAATACGAACAAAACGGGTCGTTCGTTACGTTTCACAGACCATAATGCGAACCGAACAGGGGGGGGGGGGTGTTCGGCTGATCCCTATTCACTATATCTGGTCTCCCACAGTAAACAGAACGTGGAAACGCTTTTTTTTTTTAGTAAAATATAAACTGCCAAATACCTTTTCTCATCAGCAGTATATAGCAGTCTTGTGACTTCTATCAGTGTCTGGTTAAAGCTTGGCGTAGTTTTAATTCTCTCAGACTGTCCTATCATACTGCAGGACCCCTGACCCTCTGTCTGGACAGTGCTAATTTGCCCTGTGCTGATCACATGCACTCTCCCAAGAAAGAAAAAAAAATGTGCAGTGTCCCCAAGGCTCTTTTCCATCAGCAGATGGATTGGGGACAGTAAAAGGGGAGGATCCGAGAAGACAGGATCAAACAGCCTTTTTACACAAAGCAGAGGATTAACCTCTTAGCATGCTTTACTGCATATAAAGACTGGATTTTACTGTTGCAGGTTTAGTAACACTTTAAGACCGCTTTCACACTCAGGGGGCTTTACAGGCATTTTTGCACTAAAAATATCGTCTGTGAAAACTGCCTCTTCTGCAGCCCCAGTGTGAAAGCCCAAGTGCTTCACACTGTGGGGCAGTATGCTTGCAGGACAGGAAAAAAAAAAGTGCTACAAGCAGCATCTTTGGGGTGGTGCGGGAGCGCTGTATAGACCGCTCCTCCACCGTCCCTGCCCACTAAAATGAATAGGTGCCCCCTTTCAAAAGCGCCTTAAAAAGCAGCGTGAAGCGTGCGCTTTTAACCTCTTCTGGGGGAATAAAAGCTCCCTGCTAGCAGCGCCAAAGCGCCGCTATAACAGCAGTAAAGCGCCACTAAATCTAAAGACACCTTTACCTCTAATGCTGGCACCACGGTCTAAGGTTACATAAAAATTCCTGTTATCTTAAAGTGATACTATAGGTTTTATTTTATTTTTTTAAATAACATATGATACTTACCTCCACTGTGCAGTTCGTTTTGCACAGAGTGGCCCTGAACATACTCTTCTGGGGTCCCCCGGGAAGCTCTCTCGGCTCCTCCCCACATCAGATAACCCCCCAGGAGACACGCTCTCCCAAGGGGGTTACCTTGCAGGAGCGCTCCCGTGTCCAGCATTTGGCAACCGTAGCCGTCGAATGCAGAACTCGAAGCTGCCCCCCCCCCCCCCCGCATCATTGGATTTGATTGACAGCAGAGGGAGTTAACGACTGCGCTGCTATCAATCTATCCAATGAAGAGCAGAGAACCCGTGGAGAGAGCGACGGCAAGATCGCGCCCACGAAAATCTAGGGCTCGGGTAAGTAAAACGGGGGGACTGGACACTGCAAGGTGTTTTTTCACCTTAATGCATGAAGGTAAAAAAACACGAAGGTTTACAACCCCTTTAATCATACAGTACAGGACACAGGAATTAAAAGGGTTCTAAAGGCAGAAGGATTTTACCTTAATGCATTAAGATAAAAAAAACCTGTGTGCAGCAGCAATACTTACTTACCTGAGCCCCACTGTGATCCAGCAATGTTGCACGAGAGCCTCGCCTGTCCGGGACTCTCCCTCCTCATTGGCTGCGACGGCAGCAGGCGCCATTGGCTCTCTCTGTTGACAAAGTCAGTGAGCCAATGAGGTGAGAGAGGGGGCGGAGCCGAGACGCTGCTCCTTGTCTGAATAGACACAGCAGCGGCTCGGGTGCCCCCATAGCAAGCTGCTTGCTGTGGGGGCACTGAGCAGGAGGGAGGAGCCAGGAGCACCTGTGAGGGAACCGAGAAGAGGAGGATCGGGGCTGCTCTGTGCAAAACCATTACACAGAGCAGGTAAACATTTATTTATTTTTTTAACAAAAATGTGTCTTTAATATTTTAATTCTTAGACCATAGGACGCCGTAATAATTTGAGGGGTGGGCAACAAAACAGCAGCAACAGACCCACAGGAAAAACAAGAAGGGTCAACGGACCCGAACACACAGTTGACAGCAAAACCATCTTGTACCCGGAGCACAAATCAGCAGAAAAAAGCAAAAACAACAGAAGACAGTTTTGAAAATGTGAACGGAGGATTAGGTGGTGGCCCTGCTGTAAAAAGCCTAGGGGCCCTGACATCTCTGGGGGAATGGGCTCGGGTAGGGAAGGAAGAACCCATTCCCTGAGGGCTGAAGCACTAAATAATAAAAGAAAAAAAAATACACCAAATAACCACCCAGCCAAGTAGTAGAGGGAGGAATCCTACAGATGTACCACCCCGTGAACAAACAGAATAGGGTTCAGTTTCTGAGGAAAGGTGTGGCAGGTAGCCATAGATGACAGTCCTTTAAAGCAGAACATGGAGGAGGAAGAATTATATTCTTCCTCAGAAGACGATAAAGAGCACCAACAAGAAGAACTGGATTCCAAGCTACATGAAGCAAAAAAAAAAAAAAAAGTGCCAAATCAACTAGAGGTGCAGTTGCCAGGGACCAAACGGAGAGAAGGCTCTGTTCTTACAGAGCCCAGGAAAGCGATTTGCATGGCTCTAGGAAAAAGGCGCATGCAACCTGATGCCCGAAAAAGTCGAGCAGTGAGGATCCCGAGCTGGCAATGTTGATCGCATGCCCCCCCCCCGGAACAGTGCATGAAGCTTGCAGCCCCGACCACCGGTGTTTGCTACTAACAACATGGCCGCTGAGCCACTTCCTGCCAACCGGAAGTGGCGTTTTTTTTTCATTTGCGCCCTCCCCAAAAAACAATTGCAGTCTCACTGTGCCCATCAAACGCCGCCACTGTGCCGTGCCATCAAACGCCGCCACTGTGCCGTGCCATCAAACGCCGCCACTGTGCCGTGCCATCAAACGCCGCCACTGTGCCGTGCCATCAAACGCCGCCACTGTGCCATCAAACGCTTCAGCCAATCGGGTTACCGGTAAACCCGATTGGCTGAGACGCCGTTGGTCTTATCCAAGGAACGCACCGCCGGTATGTCCCTTAGATAAGCATTCGGAAGCCGACTACAGCCTGAGGGCCGCTGGCTCTGATAGGCACTTCCACACCGCCAACCAGCTTCCGTTATTCAGGTGGCCGGCGCTCACCATCCGGCCATCTGAATAGTCTGCGTCATCGGTGAAAATACATAGATTCATGCAATGCATAAATCTATGTATTTTAGTGGCGGTGCAAGAGCCAAAGGGGGGCTGCGCTCCGGCGCCCTCTATGGACGAACTGCCGTCTGCAGTGCCCGAGACACCAGGACGCCGGGCCACATGGACTGGCCGCTCTGCAAGCGTCAGGACACCACAAGTCCGTACTGTTCCCTGGAAGACTCGCATGAGTCAAAATCCCACACTGCCAGTGTATGTGACCCTAAAAACTGAAATGCTGCCGACCATACTCCACCGGAGAGAGGAGGTCCCCTGGAGTAAAAATTCAAGACCCCCTTCAAGGGCAGCCCGAGAAAGCCTGAGCTACATGCCTAACCATGTTTACTGTCCCTGTTGTGGGATGCTGGAGCCGGGAGGCCCTGCCACCTAGCACAAAGGCCAGATAAAAATAAACTTCTGAGTTCCTGTCTGGCCGGAGAAAACACAGATACTGAGGGGCTACCAACCTGTCTTTTATAATGTGGATCATGTGTTTTCTGTGCTAGGTGGGAGGAGCCTCTCACTGTCTCTCTGTAAGCCATCTTGGAAGATGAGTTCATGGGAAGATGGATGGAGCCAAGGGCAATCTTAGAAGAAAGCCCGTTAGAGTCTGCAAAAGACTTGAGACTGGGGGCGGAGGCTCACTTTCCAGCAGGACAACGACTCTAAACATACAGCCAGCGCTACAATGGAATGGTTTAGATCAAAGTATATTCATGTGTTAGAATGGCCCAGTCACAGTCCAGACCTAAATCACATTGAGAATCTGTGGCAAGACTTGAAAATTGCTGATCACAGACCCTCTCCATCCAATCTGACAGAGCTTGAGATATTTTGCAAAGAATGGGTAAAAATGTCCCTCTCTAGATGTGCAAAGCTGGTAGAGACACCCCCAAAAAGACTCGTAGCTGTAATTGCAGCGAAAGTTGGTTCTACAAAAGGATGCACTATAGAAATGTACCCCACACTTTTCACACATTTGTAAAAATAAATGGAAAGCCATTTATCATTTTTCTTCCACTTCACAATTATGTGCCACTTTGTGTTGATCTATCACAAAATCCCAATAAAATACATTACAATTTTTGGTTGTACCATGACAAAATGAGGAAATGAATACTTTTTCAAGGCACTGTGCAGGTCCTCACATCACTTACCTCTTCCTGTCCCCCCCCACCCACCCTTGGAAAGCCCTCTCGTTCCCGTCTCCTCCTCACCTTTGCCCTTATCCTCAGGCGCAGTGACCTGAACTCCTTCCTGAGTGAGAAGTCTGCGGAGGACCTGAAGGTCCGAGGGCTCGGAAGGACCAGCTTCAGCCTTGTCCGCTTTTTTAGTTTCTTCGCTTTTTGTTTTTTTGGAAACGGTGACACCAGTCAGGGAGTTGTCCTGTACGGAGGAACTGGCATTGGACGTCGGCTTGGTTGCTGTGCTGGCATGGAGTACATATTTCACATAGACATGTGAACTCTGCAAGTCACTTAGGACACAGCCACGGCAATGTCCACGGAGGAATTCCAGAATCTTCTGTGCAAGATCCACCGAAACTGAGACCTTTATAAAGGATGCTTCATCTGTGCCACACAGCTGGAGGGAGAAGAGAAGAGCAAAGAGTCAGAGAGCCTCATGCTGGACCCCAATCTACAGAGAGCATACCCAGAAACTGATGGAGAGGGGGCCCTACCTTTATTACCAATCTACAGACTGCTCCACCCAACATGGACATAAAGGAAGGCGACACAGAGGACCTACGTTATTACCAATCTACAGACTGCTCCACCCAACATGGACAGAAAAGGGGACACAGAGGACCTACGTTATTACCAATCTACAGACTGGGCTACCAGAGACAGAGGGCCAGTTCACATCACATGCAGTCCAGTGATTTATTTTTTTCTGCAAAACGCATGGATAGTAGGTTATATGGATTCCAATGGCATAGTTTACACCAGTACTTGCACTTCCAGTTCGTTCCAGAAAAAAAAAGTAGAACATGCTGCATTTTTCCTGCATTGGAGTGCTGTAAAAATGCATAAAATGCACTGGAACACACCAAAACAAGAACACAGGACCCCCTCCTCACCCCCCGGTACCGATGACCTAGACCGCGGCAATCTCCGGTTCCACGCCCCGGTATATTCGCGCCAGGAGTCCGGGGCTTAGAAAGCTGAATGTCCAAAACGTCCCACGTCAGGAAGCGATTGCATTTATCTGCGATTCTCCAGTAACCAGCTGTTTTTTGCTGCAGCACCCACCACCGTGGGCCTTGTTCCCAGAAACGTATGCAAGGGGAATATAAAGATTACCAATCTATGGACTACAATACCTGGGACTGACCAAGAGGAGGACACAGAGGCCATGTGTGTTATTACCAATCTGCAGACTGCTCCCCCTGCCGTATTCCCAATCTAAGGACTGCACTACCCTTTATCTCATTTATCCCACTAAGGGGGTCATTTACAAAAAGGAAAATCCACTTTTCACTACAAGTGCGAAGTGCTCTTGAAATTGCACTTGGAAATGCAGTTGCTGTCACTCCAAAGGGGGACATGCAAGGAAAATAAAAAACAGCATTTTAGCTTACACATACAGATTTCATTTCAGATCTTCACCTCAGATTTACAGCGACTGCACTTCCAAGTGTACTTCCAGTGCGCTTTGCACATGTAGTTTGCACTTATAGTGCAAAATGGATTTGCCTTTTGTAAATAACCCCCTTGGTGTTTACTTAATTTTTCTATGCCGGATATGTACTTGTAACATATGTCATTAGGTAAACATCTGGTCATGAATATCTTTATTTTGCAATCTCTGTACTTTATGATTCATCTACCTGTTGTAAAATTACGGTTGTAAAATAAAATATTATTCAATTACCGTTGACATGTTTTGTGATTGGAACAGATTGCTCATATGTTAAGTCTGGGGTGCCAAGGGCCATAGACTTTCTAAACAGGTGCTTTTTGTTCACAAAACGAAAAGGAGCTCTTGCGCTATACTACCAAGCAGCTCAGGTGGCAAAGTTTTTGATGGTGTATTCACAAGGCAAAAAGCCCAAAATGGCTTGCTATGGAACAGACGGTGGTTAAAAGAGTCAGCAGCTACAAATACTACAGCTGCATACTTTTAATATTAGGACAATTTACCTGTCCAGGGATCCAGCGATGTCGGCACCCCAGCCAATTTTCAGATCAGTTTTCTGGTGATGCAAACGCCATTTGTGGTAAGGGAAACAGGCAGTGAAGCCTTTCTGCTTCACAGCCAGTTCCCGACTGCAAAAATCGCGTTGCGCTTTCTAACCGACCCGGCCGCTGCGAAAGGATGGGGGCGAAACTTTTGAGGGACATCACCATGGCGCAGTCTACTGGAAGTGGGGATAGGTACCTGACAAAAACAGGTACCAAATGTGGCACCAGAGGGCGAGCAGATAAGTGGAGCTTTAACAAGCTTCCATTAGACTATGTTAAATGGCAACCTAGAAAAAGTAAACCTATTCTTGCCTCTACTTTATCTCATTCATTGGCCATCTGGGATCGAATGCGATCCAATACTAATCTAACTTCATCTTTTTATCCATTGGATTACCTTTTCAACAATCCAGCTCCCCCCCCACCGGCCAGGAGCCAAAGGCTTTTTTCCACTGGTGACTGAATAAGGGCATTTATCAGATTGTTCATCTCCTCACTTCCCGCAGTCCTTTTACCTTGTTCCATTGTAGAGTTAACTGAAGATGCCTTCCGCAGAGACTTTTAGATCTTATTAAAATTTCACACTTTTTGTGCACCTTGGGGCACGCAATAACTAGGGATCCTAAAGGTGACCCCCTATGAGACATGGTGTACTATTTAGCGGCTCTTGCTCGCCACTGATGCTAAATTACCTTATATGCATGGGACTCAGACTTGGCCTCCAAGACCCCATTTACACCTGAGCATTTTGTAGCTTAAAGCCTGAAGCTACAAAACGCTGGAGGGGGGGAAAAAAATATCAATTATTCTCTATGGTTCACATCTCCACTCCAACATGCCTGAAGCTCAAACAAGTTCTGGGACTTTTTTTTTTTTTATTTATTTTTTTAAGGCAGATTTGGGCGTTTTTCTGCTTTTTACATTGGTGACCTTTTGACCCGTACAAAATTGCAGAAAAAACGTGGCAAAACCCGCGGTACTTTGTGCCTGAAAACGCTATGCTCAGGTGTCAATGGGGCCCCGAGAGATATGGACCATTGGCACTCTAACCTCCAATATGCGTATAAGGGCATGCTAAACGTCTGTTAGGTGGAGGCAGGCATAAGTCTTGCCCCGATGGTAGATGGACCCTTCTCGCCTATCAAAGCTTTTTCTGACCTCCTCTCTGCGAAGCGGCATTCCAGTGCCTGATAGCAGGGGATCACGGGGCACTGGTACAGCTGGACTGAGGGGGGCCCAGCGTAAAGGTCAGCTTACAGATTTTTGTTGTAAAAGGTGAATTTACACTTTAAGGCCCCTTCTACACGGGGCAGTGGAGGTGCGGTGACAGTACAGCAGGGAGATTTTTAGTGCCGCTATACCGTCGTATTTAACGCCATATTCGGCCGC